>NC_063047.1:17574411-17581911 GCF_018812025.1 Megalobrama amblycephala | reverse complement strand
CAAGCAGGCTCCAGTTAAGCAGTTTGAAGGTCAAGGGTCGAACTGGTAATTCCCCAGGAAACCCTAGAGCTTCTGCAGGAGGAGAAGCAGGACGTGTTTTCCTCACGCCACCGCTCCATTTCTCCCTCTAGCGTTTGATAGGTCCTGCTGAAGTCAGCACGCTTTCTACCACTGGAATACTTCAGAATTATCAGACAAATTTAATCTCAGTTAAATGTCTGTCGTGTGAGAAAACACTGCAGAAGACAACAAATTAAGTCACTTTATTTGAGAAACCGATGAAATCGATGAAAGGGAAGCTTTTCTTCTCTATTGTGTTGTGTTAAACGCTTCGGGAACGAGAACAAATGTAGGGCGGGGCTTGATTTTGTCTGTGGGGAATTGATTGGATGGTTGTGGTTTGCTATTGGTGGATCTCATGTGAGTGACAGGTTGCCCCGCCCTCGTCATCAGAGAAGAGAAGCTGCAAGAGGGAGGAGAAGATTTTCTGATTCAAGATTATGAGGAACATGAATTTAAAGGTGTGGTTAATTATGATTTTTAACTTTAGTAAGTGTGTAATGTTGCTGTTTGATCATAAACAACATCTGCAAAGTTACGACACTCAAAGTTCAATGCAAAGAGAGATATTTTCTTTTAAAGAATTCACAGTTTAAGGACTACAACACCCTTCTTCCCAGGTAAATGACATCACAAACCCCAATATTTACATAAACCCCGCCCCTGAGAACACACAACAAAGGGGGCGGGGCCATGTTGGGCTGCTTTAGAGAAGAGGAAGAGTTGTTGTAGTAGAGTGTTGTTGTCATGCCGTCATTTTACGCCGGACTGCTTCACAAACGAGGGTCAATTCAACGAAAAAGGATGAACATGACGACACATGCTAGTGGATGAGTTGAATCAACTCCACAGCAACTACATAAATTTATCCACTAACCATTCAGAAACGTCTAAAAGTTGTAACTTCTTCCTGAGTCTCTCCATCAGTGTCGACTCCGGTTTGAACAATGTAAGGCTGAACACCGTTACTGACAATCCTCATTTTGGCTGCGTGAGATTCTCCAGCTTTGTTGTTGTTGAGCTGTTAAAGCTCCGCCCTCTTCTGGAGCAGCAGCTCATTTGCATTTAAAGGGACACACACAAAAAAGGTGTGTTTTTGCTCGCTGAAACTTCACAGACACATTCTGGGACACCAGAGACTTATATTACATCTTGTGAAAAGGGCATAAAAGGTCCCCTTTAAAATAATAATGATAATTAATTTAATGATGACTTTAAGTTGTACTGTACTGTGAACTTACTTCATTTGAGTTCATTAAAAAAGTTATATTTTGTACTATTATAATGCAAATACACTGTGTAGCTTAATTGAACTGAGAAAAAACATTAAAATTAGATCAAATTAATCCAATTTTTTTGCAGTTGCTAACAGCTCTGGCTACTTGATTTCTAATATCTGGAACATGCTTTCCTTCTGTAAAGCTGATTTAAAACGATAAAAGTGTCAGATTTATTTCTAAAGCGCTTGTTTCAAAGCAGCTTCCCTGAAATAAACACGAAAATAACAGAATAAAAGGTACAAACTTCATCAAATATGAGACCAATTCAAATTCTGCTGTAAAGCAGCTCTAAAAAGACAATATTGTCATTATTTCAGATCAGTTCACTTCTCATCTGACCGTGTCAGCTTTTAAACCTCAACTCGCAGTGGCGAGATATATAAATAAACATATATGAATTGAAAGGTGAATTAACAGCATGCAAAGAAACCATCGCTGCACAAACAAACAAAGTGACATGCAGCATCATCACAGCATGTGGTTCCTGATTCACGGGTGTGGAAAGAACACTAACAATACATATCTGTCAACAAACAAACACGGGTCGACCTCAAGCGCTCGCCAGCAACATAAACGTCAGTTTCGGCGTCCGAGAGGAACCCGTAATTTGCGGCGCAGCAGAGCTAAATGAAGAGCTCGAGCTGGCTGTGTTTACACTGCGTGTCTTTGCTCTGTCATTACGCTGGAGTTCTCTCGGCACAATCGCTCGGGTTTGTGGTCTTCTGCGACGCCAGTATGTGGCTGTTGATCACACAACTAACAATACATGTGCTTTCCACAACCAAAAAAGAAGCAATGAATACATAGAAAAGCAAACCAGTCATTTTTAGCATCCTGAAAATGTAATTTTACAAACCATAAATCTTTTTTTCTGGACGCACAATGATATTTAGGCCTGCGTTCAGACCACTTTAAATTAATTCTATAACTAGATAGAATTATCAAATATTACACTGCTAAAAATTATGTTCTTTGTCTTGTTTTACAGTACAAAAACATTCTTAAATCAAGATACATTTACTGGAGAAGAAAAATGACTGAAGATATTATTGAAAAATGCATCAAAATGAAGTGAGTTTGTGCTTAAAACAAGAACAAATATCTGTCAATGGAGTCAGAAAATTAATCTTGATTCAAAGGGAAATGAGTTTATTTTTCTGACTCCATTGGCAGAAACTCACTTCATTCCGATCAATTTTTTATCTTCTCCAGTAAATGCATCTTGATTTAAGAATGTTTTTGTATTGGAAAACAAGACAAAAATCCTGAGCAAGAATCATTATTTTTACAGTGTATTTGATAATTCAGTTGATAAATAATAAAAATGAATCACTTTAATACATATACAGTACAGTCCAAAAGTTTGGAACCACTAAAATTTTTAATGTCTTTAAAAGAAGTTTCGTCTGCTCACCAAGGCTACATTTATTTAATTAAAAATACAGTAAAAAACAGTAATATTGTGAAATATTATTACAATTTAAAATAACTGTTTTCTATTTGAATATATTTCACAAAGTAATTTATTCCAGTGATCAAAGCTGAATTTTCAGCATCATTACTCCAGTCTTCAGTGTCACATGATCCTTCAGAAATCATTCTAATATGCTGATCTGCTGCTCAAGAAACATTTAATGTTTACAATTGTACAAATTATTTGTGTACAATATTTTTTTTCAGGATTATTTGATGAATAGAAAGTTCAAAAGAACAGTGTTTATCTGAAATCTAATCTTTTGTAACATTATAAATGTCTTTACTGCCACTTTTGATTGATTTAATGCATTCTTGCTGAATAAAAGTATTCATTTCTTTAATTTCTTTTCAAAAAAATAAAAATAAAAATTCTTACTGACCCCAAACTTTTGAACGGTAGTGTATAATGCTACAGAAGCTTTGTATTTCAGATAAATGCTGTTCTTTTGAACTTTCTATTCATCAAGGAATCCTGAAAAAAAAAATACACAACTGTTTTCAACATTGAAAATAATCATAAATGTTTATTGAGAAGCAGATCAGCATATTAGAATGATTTCTGAAGGATCATGTGACACTGAAGCCTGGAGTAACGATGCTGAAAATTCAGCTTTGCATCACAGGAATAAATTACTTTGTCAAATATATTTAAATAGTACACAGTTATTTTAAATTGTAATAATATTTCACAATATTACTGTTTTTTACTGTATTTTTAATGAAATAAATGTAGCCTTGGTGAGCAGACGAAACTTCTTTTAAAAACATTAAAATCTTAGTGGTTCCAAACTTTTGGACTGTACTGTATATTTTGTTGTAGTGAAGATTGCATACGTGTCTGAGTATCAGACACTCACTTTCTAATGGCAGGAAACGTGGAAGCACAATATTGTTTTAGTCCGGTTGAGGTTGTGCTTCCTGACCAAACTCTCCTAAAAGAAAATACTTTCTCCTCTGACCTCAAGAGATCACGTGATCATGTGAAATCTCAGAAACACATCATTACGCTCTCGTAGACACGGCGAAACGTGACGGAGCAACATTCGCTGTGAGGAAACGGCGGTGTGAGGATCCTGTTTTCGGGGTCATCGTATGCAGAGACATCTGGAAGCGATCGCTGCATTAAACTTCAGCGTTATGTGGAGTTTAATTCTGAACAGACACTCATGACAGGACAGAGGAAGTGATGGAGAGCTGAAATCATTGCCATTTGGAAGAAGTTAATGGTTGTTTTCAGTGTTTTTGTTCTGAATATGCAGCTGTAAATTTTGTCCTGGTTTGTCAAATATCTGTCACTGAGTTTACTTAAAGTGCCCCTATTATGCTTTTTTAAAAGTTCCTAATGTTGTAAACAACAGGTTTACATTCATCCAAAGTCAAAAACACTTTCATTTTCTTATAACATCCATTGCAGCATCAGCTCTTTTCTCAGTGTCTGAAACTAGGGCTGGGTAAAAATATCAATTTCTTGATTTTAATCAATTCTCATTTTTATGAACCGATATCGATTCTTAAATCCCAAGATTCGATTAGTCTAGTCTGTTTTCAGTTGATGAATGAGCAGAATATGTAGCGCCTCCCATCCAATAAATCGCACTAATCTTTGCGCTTTGTTACTTTTGATATGAAGCAAAGTCTCAGATTTCAAATGACGTCCATCTTATTATGAGATTCAAAAAATAAACACCGTTTTGGCGCTGTTTAATGTGGCGTGACAGATCGCTTTAGCGCCTCAGTTAAAGAGAAGCATGTGATCATCCTCTCCTCCGCTTTAATACCAGTTACAGCTAAATAAACATGAACATCTGAAGGTATGTTAAAATATACAGTACAACTTACTGAAATCCGTATCATGTCTCGTGTAATCGCTCAATCAGTGTTTCAACCTCGGAAAGACGTCAATAAAACAGCTTCAATGTCACGTAACGTCACATTTACCTCAGAAAAACATATTCAGTGACCATAAACTCATTAGTCAGCTAGAAAAGTGCTCTAGAAAGCAATATTCTAATAAATATAGCTATGCACCGTTACATATTCATTATAATTTTAATGTTCTTCAATATTTAATGCATGTTTGAATAAATGAGTTATGACAGCCGCGATTCAAATGTTTATATTTCAAAAAAATGAATTGGAGTAGAAATATTATTATGTAATTCTAAACTTTATTTATAATAAAAACATCATTGAGTGTAATTTACGTGTTTGTAAGTTAATTTAACCTTCAATATTATTATAGTAGTACCAGCTGACTCTCATGTGTAGTTTACAGCATTAGTTGAGAGATTTTTTTCCTCTAAAAATGTACTGTAACTGAAATACAACATCCAAAATAATCGAATCGAATCGAATCTGAATCAAATCGAATTGAATCAAAAGCATGTGAACAGTAATTGAATCGAATTGTGAAAATTGTGTCAATACCCAGCCCTATCTGAAACGGTTCATTCGAAGATTCGGTCTCTCTAAACCCCGCCTTTCTGAGAGCTGCTCTGCTCTGATTGGTCAGATGGTCCAGTCTGTTGTGATTGGTCAGAAACCAAATGCTCATTATCATATCTGAATCTCAGCACTTGATTCACAGTGATACGAGCAGTAACGTTGGCGTCGGTTTTATCGTATCAATCTCATCAAAGTGGATTTACTTTGGCAGCAGAAAACAGCGTCTTCTCAACATGAACGACACGAACCAAACTCTTCCAGTCTCAGATACAACTACAGTGATTGAGGGCGGGGCAAAGAGATGCTGTTCAGCCAATGAAGACCACAGGCTGGCATTATGCAAATTAGCTACAAACCTATAAATTAGGGCTGGGTATTGACACAATTTTCACGATTCGATTTGATTACTATTCACATGCTTTTGATTCGATTCGATTATGATTTCGATTTCCATTCGATTCGATATCGATTATTTTGGATGTAGTATTTCTAGCAAATTTTCTGGAGGAAAAAAAATCTCTCAACAAATGCTGTAAACTACACATGGGAGTCAGTTGGTACTACTATAATAAAATTGAAGGTTAAATTAACTTATTTATATCCAAACACTTAAATTACACTCAATTATGTTTTTTATTATAAATAAAGTTTAGAATTACATAATCATATTTCTACTCCAATTCATTTTTTTAAAAATATAAACATTTAAATGGTGGCTGTCATAACTGATTTATTCAAACATGCATTAAATATTGAAGAACATTATAATGAATATGTAACGGTGCATAGATATATTTATCAGAATGCTGCTTTCTCTAGCTGACTAATGAGTTTATGGTCACTGAATATGTTTTTCTGAGGTAAATATGTTTTATTTAGCTGTTTTATTGATGTCTTTCCAATGTTGAAACACTGATTGAGCGATTACACGAGACATGATACGGATTTGAGTAAGTTGTACTGTATATTTTAACATACCTTCAGATGTTCATGCATGTTCATTGCGCTGTAACTGGTATTAAAGCGGAGGAGAGGATGATCACATGTTTCTTTTTAACTGAGGCACTAAAGCGATCTGTCACGCCACATTAAACAGCACCAAAACGCTATTTATTTTTTGAATCTCATAATAAGATCGTCATTTGAAATCTGAGACTTTGCTTCATATCAAAAGTAACAAAGCAGAAAGATTATTGCGATTTATTGGATGGGAAGCGCTACATATTCTGCTCATTCATCAACTGAAAACAGACTAGACTAATCGAATCTTGGGATTTAAGAATCGATATCGGTTCGTAAAAATGAGAATCGATTAAAATCAAGAAATCGATATTTTTTACCTAGCCCTACTATAAATATAAAATAAGCCACAGACTGCAATAAATGATGTTCCTCCTCAGTATTGTTTTCCAGTACAAACATCCAAACATTCTTAAATCAAGATACTCGAAATGAAAAAAACATTAAGGTTAATTGAGTTTATGCTTAAAACAAGAATAAATATCTGTCACTTGTTATTAAGTTTATTTTTCTGACCCCCCATTTTTTTTTCACTGCATAATAAAATGACTGACCATTTTAAGCGCTGATGATAATAATTCAGTGTTGTGTGATTATTGTGCTTTTGTAGCTCATTAATGTGAGTATTTTTCCAGCAGCAGGCGGAGGGTAAATTACAGCGCTGGCTGTGAGACGACTGACTACACAATGTTCCTTTCAGCGGCTGGCAGCGCGTGTTATAAGACCCTCAGATCCTGCACATTAATCTTGGTGGTCCTGAATCTTGAGGTTTCCTTTATGAATTTGCTCATAAAATCAGTGTGTACATGAATCTCTCAATGGGGCGGCAGCAGAAGCACGTCAGAAACACTATTCTCAGACGCCATAAAGTGAACACAGTAAATGCGTGAAGGTTTAGCTAATTCTGCATCTGATGGCGTTTCCATATGCTTGACTTTTATGACTCAGCTTTAAAACTACAACACACATCAGCAGAATATGCTAATATTTGCAACTTTAAATATAGAGCTGTGGGATAATATATCGTTGCAGAATGTAAATATATTAAGAATTCTGCAGCTGATATTTGCTATAACTGAAATGTTAAATCTACTGTCAGTGTGGCTCGACCGGCCTACACACATGTGATTTCTGCAGGTCATGTCTCACCGAGGGATGAACTCTGTGTCACGGTAGCAGGTGTGACATCAGCACTGTCGCAACAGTGTAACGTGGGAGG
>NC_063047.1:17389411-17571911 GCF_018812025.1 Megalobrama amblycephala | reverse complement strand
CTATGGATGTTAAAGTTCCTCAAAGAACCATCGATGCCAATAACCTTTAAGAGTGTATTAAGGCAAATACAGTTTCATGGCTGAGAGAGAAATATTTCTGGCATCAGCTGCCAATGGCAGGTGTGGCAACACGTTAATTTTAGGCCCTGGTTCTGCCGTTACAGATCTTTACCAGCCCACAAAAACATCACAGAGGAAATTCTCCTCCTTTCTCGTTGTCTCTCTCTGCGTCTAGCTGTGCGCCGCTGAAAGCTGTCAGCAGATATTTGAGCATATGAACTTCAGCTGAGAGACGCGATAATGGATTTAAGAATTACCTGCTGTACAGAACACCGATATTTCTGTCTTTAACTGCGATACACACTCACACACATGCACAAATATTATCCTACACGCCGTCTGTGTTTGCTTTGCTCTGCGAGAGTGTGAGACGCAGGTTACGTGAATAAAATATTACGAGTCTCGGGGCTGAATGGAGCTTTGTTGTATTAAAACGGTAAGACGTTTCCGGTTCAGTCGTCGCCTTCATATTGAACTGTGGGTTCAGATTTGTGCGCAGCTATTTTTAGGGCTGAACTATGTGAGATGGTCTGTCTGTGCCGAGACTTTAACGTGTCTAAACTCTCGCTCATGATCTATATTCACACACTGACAGAGCCCAAATAGTGAACCCAAAATGACCCTTTTACAAACTTCTGTGCTTTGATATTAGTATTATGAGAGATCAAGATGTCCTTGCCCTTTTGAGTTCACTGTAAATTTACCATTTGTTCTTACTTAAATTGGGATGTAAAATCCACTTACTAACTACAAAATGTCTGTACTTCATTTGGTTGCACCATTTGTTTTTAATGCAGACCTTTCTGTAATAGCATTAGGATTTTCTGTTGATCAGTGCCAAAAAAGCCATGTTAAATCCTCTTTGATTCACACATGCATAATCACAAAATCACAAACTCTCCTTGAATGCATGAAGTTGAATGAATGCATGAATGTTTTGAGGAAAAAGCTCTATCTCTCAGGGTCACAGATCAACAGCACACGCTTTTGATTAAAGCGTTTCAGTGATTGAACATACAACATGTGACTACAAAATACACGTGATCACCATCAATGAACAAAACGCCAAAATATCGTAATGATGAAACACTCACAAACCTCATTCTGTGTTTGTTGGGTTCAATCCAGTAGTAATGTTTTCTGATTTTGTTTTCATATATTTCACAAACACAAACATCAGTATGTTCCAGAAACTCTGAGATCAGTGATGGATGATGCACATTTTGAGATATTGTTCTTGATTGTGCGCGAGCTAAAAGGAGGTGTTTACAGGTGAGGGACAGTCAATATATGATACACATCTACAAAAAATATTACACACACAAGTTTGTGTACTTTGTTTCCAAACAACTTTGTTTGTGAAACTACGCTGATTTTCCTCAAACATTCGGCTCAGGGTTTGATCTAAACCTCCAACATGAACTTCTGCAATTAATTAAATGTCAACACTTATTATCTGAGCACACTCAGGCTGGTAAACACCTTCGAACTACCATGTCTGTGGTGATGATGTAATAGGTGGGTGTGGCTCTGAGGCTCCGCCTTCTTTAAGGTGTTGAGGCCCGTTCACACCAAGAACGATAACTATAAAGATAACGATAAAGATATAGTTCTAAAAATCATTCTAAATATAAAAGAATAGCAGCGTCCACACCACAGCTATAATGATAACTATATAGAGAAATAATAATATTCATTCTAATTTAAAGGCTCGAGCATTTAAAATGGCAGACGACATCGCGGAGAAATTAATCGCAGAAAAATCCTGTTTGACAAGTCAAACCCCCTTTTCAATGATACTTTAAAGAAAATGGATATATGGAAAAGAATCAGTCATACTCTGGGAATAAATGGTGAGAAGTATTAACGATGAGATCATTATGCCAGGCTAGCAAACAGCGTAACATAAAATGACCTCAGGTATCCAGCGCTAGATTCGACAACATTGTCTTGCTTTCTTTGAAGTTGCAGTGAAAAAGACTAGGTGTTGTTTTTATTCCACTATATTGATGTCGTCAGCTAAATTCACTGTAAGATCAGATCGATTACACTAGCTATTCACTCGAAACATAGCCTGCTGAGGACATCTGCTGGTTAAAGCCGTGTAAATGCAACAAGAACAGCAAAAACATGTTGTACACACTTTGAAACCGCAGCGCGAACTTAGAATAAACAGACTGTTATCGTTCATTGATGACGACGCAAATATAGTTATCGTTACAGTTATCGTTATAGTTATCATTCTTGGTGTGAACGGGCCTTTAATTTTCTCCAGTTCATTTCTTCTGTCCTCTGCTTGATTTTAAGCAATCTATTGTGTAAAGTGCTATTTAAATAAACTTGACGAGTGACTGGAGTGCTGATGCTGCCTTCACGAGTTATCGGAAATTTCCTACTTCCCACTTCTGAAGTTGTGATTACGAGCTCGTTGTGTTCAAGTGCTTTGATGTCAGAAAGAACAGGATTCATGGAGGACACCAGGTTTATTCTTGCCTATTTATTGTGAAAATCTTATTAAAGTTAAAATAATATATGCGTCCCATTCATTGACAACCGTATAAACATTCGCTGGACTATCGATTCTGGAATTAAAGTAAAATTCATAAATATTACACCATTTAAACATTATTTAAAGTACATACGGAGTGACTGAACCAATCTAAGTCATAGAATACACTTCTTTGTTCGCAATGTTTTTATTTTCAAGATCTGAGGTGAATTAGCCAGTGTTGTTTTCATTACAACTAAAAAGCTGGGAACACAGAATGATATTCAAACTCACATTAGACGCTTTTAACATTAAAGGTACAATATGTAATAATTTTGGCCCCTAGAGGTCGCTAGAAGCCTATTAAAAACAAAGGCGTAGCTTGATGACGCCAAGTTTTAGAGCGGATCATGGGACATGTGGACTCATTGGACGGTGCAAAAGAATTGGGATTGGACTCAGGAAGAAATCATGTTCATGGATGTGATTATTAACGTTACTGTAGTATGAAGCAGAGCAGGAGCGAGTGTTGTGGAGCTGAACGAGGAGCTGGAGCGATTGATCAACACACGCCTCACGAGCAGCGGGACTTTTATTATGTCACAGTCGCCGGCGCCGCTTCCGCTTTTCCGGTCATGAGTATGAGGTAACGCAGCTCTGTTTATCATATTAGATACATTTGAGAGTGTTGAAATTGATGTTATAACGTTACTCTGTGCGTTCGCTCGGCGGCTGCTGTGAGACACTGTTACACACTGCAGTAAGATAGATCGATTTTACCATATCATATTAAATGCTGGATGATTGTGTTGATAAATAGCATGCAATTATTTTAAAAACGTATTGTATGATGGAGAAAATGTTGTATTACTGTTACTAAAAATAAAGCTGCATCTGATTATGCTATGTTAGCTACTTCACAAAATAGTGTTTTTCTCTGAGGCATGGTAAAGCATGGTACTCGCAAAAAATCAAGAAATTTAGATTTAAACAATAAGACTAAACGTGTTGAGCTATATAACAACAATTCGTTTTCTGTCGATAAATATATCAAAACAGTTGTTCCCTTGTCTATTAAAACATGTAAATATTAAAGCGTCTTTGGTGTTTCCATGGTTTCTACAAAATAAACCGGAAACCGAGGGTAACGCGGGTATGACGCCATTGACAGGCGACTCCTCACACGTCCCGGAGGTAAAATTGCAATTTTCTCACGATTTACAAATAGTTGCAAACATTTGGGATGTTATAAGTACTCAAGTGAACAAAATATATAACACTGGCCTAGTGGTTTTTGGATATTTTACTGCAAAATTCTTACATATTACACCTTTAACATGGAAAAGATACCTTTTATCACGTGTCGCGTCGCGTGTAGTTAGGACATTGGTGTTAGAAGCTCCGGTTCCAATAGAAACAGTCAGACGCACGCTTTCTATAAAGACGCGCTTAGGATTGCCCATGCGCATTAGCTTAATCCAGCCTGAAAAATGCTGTTTTTGTCACAATTTGAGCATTTAGAAACAAAATCTATGACCAGATTTCACTGGTGATTTCAAATATGAAATTTAATCGAAAGCTTGGCAAACAGCTTTGAAGAATTTGATGTTTCCTCATTCAAAGAGATAGGAGCTGCACTTGCATGCCCGAGAGGCGTTTCAAAGATGGCCGCAGATTCAAACGACTTTTGGACTTTGCTTCAAACTTATCGCTGCCTCACCGTGTATTGCAGGGTTTCATGTGTGGTTTCAGTACTTTAGAGCGACTGAGACATGAGCTGTGTGTCATCTGAAGGTTCTGGATCCAGTCACTGTTCTCCGCCGGAGCTGCTCCTGTCAGTTTTGCTGTTTGAAAGGGACTTTTCAAGACTCACACCTGTTGGTAAATGAGGTTACTCAAGATGCAGTTCCAACATCCACCAGCAGAGAGCGGGAGTGACGTCTCTATGACAACATCATAACAGTCCGACACATTGATTGGATCGAAGGAATCGCTCCAAACATCTGTTTGAGATGGCAGCTTTATTATTGATATAAGCGTGTGGAAGCAGCTCTCCATAATAATATTTTTGAATCATATACAACAGTCCTGTTCCCTAAACACAAGAGACTTTGAAAATCCCTGACATCACCGGGGAAATCAGTCTTACAAGACATGTCTGTTTTTCTACGTAATGAAGGTACAAGGCATCCAGACTCCCTGCCTCTCTTAACCCTTACAGTCCTGGACTCTATTCACATCTATACTATTACAGATTCACAGATGGAGAGGACAGCAAAATTAATAAAATGTATATGTAAAGAGGTTTCAGCACATAATTTGTCAAATAAATTGCCTTTGGAGAGCATTTTGTAGTAAATATAATTCCACATAAACAAAAATAAATGATTGAAACTGATTATCCTAGGCCAGCGTAAAGGACCCGTTCACACAGAACACGTTTTTCCATTTCACTGCGCTGCACTTCCAATGTTTTTCTAAGTAAACATGAGCTAGTCGGTAATGGTGTTGAAGCAAATGTTTCACATAACCCTCTAGTGTTGTTCGGTCATTTTAGAACAAAAAAAAAATAATGTTTTGACTTCATCGGAATGGTACGAAACTCGATGACTTTTATGGAAAGAAAATCAATAATTCAGCCACAATGCAGTAAAAACACAGACACCAAGGAAGGGGTTACACTCTAAAACAGACAAACACACTCACACACACAAATGAACTGGTGTGGCTGTAACAATATGGCAAAATTGAGCCAGAAGACTCAAATAAGAGGCTGAAATCAGGTTGATTAACCTCTGATTAACCTAAAGCATTCCTGTTCATTTTAATGTTATGTGTAACAAAATGTCCTTGTGTGATTGACTAGTAAAATTAATGCAAAAACTGACACTTCAAATCAACATTCCAAACAAAAAAATCTAAACCTTTACAAAAAGTTGTCTTTGAGAATGTCTAAATATATATTCAAATCTATAACTTAAAATAAGAATTTATGTCTAAAAACAACTAGAGAATTTATAAGCCTTTTCATGTAAAGCTATATAGGAATCCAGTGGCATTACAGATGTTTTTCTTTTTTTACTCCCACCAGATGGCACTAATCTGCCTCAAAAATTGGATTTTAAAGGCATTGTCTCTACTTTAAAGGTATAATATGTAAGATTTTTGCAGTAAATATCCAAAAACAACTAGGCCAGTGTTATATATTTTGTTCACTTGAGTACTTATAACATCCCAAATGTTTCCAACTATTTGCAAATCGTGAGAAAATTGCAATTTTAACCAAGGCTCCGGGACGTGTGAGGAGTCGCCTGTCAATGGCGTCATACCCGCGTTACCCCCGATTTCCGGTTTTATTTTGTAGAAACCATGGAAACACCAAAGACGCTTTAATATTTACATGTTTTAATAGACAAGGGAACAACTGTTTTGATATATTTATCGACAGAAAACTAATTGTTGTTATATAGCTTAACACGTTTAGTCTCATTGTTTAAATCTAATTTTCTTGATTTTTTGCGAGTACCATGCTTTACCATGCCTCAGAGAAAAACACTATTGAAGTAGCTAACATAGCATAATCAGATGCAGCTTTATTTTTAGTAACAGTAATACAGCATTTTCTCCATCATACAATACGTTTTAAAATTAACTGCATGCCATTTATCAACACAAGCCATCCAGCATTTAATATGATATTGTAAAATCGATCTATCTTACTGCAGTGTGTAACTGAGTAACGTTATAACATCATTTTCAACATTCTCAAATGTATCTAATATGATAAACAGAGCTGCGTTACCTCATACTCATGACCGGAAAAGCGGAAGCGGCGCCGGCGACTGTGACATAATAAAAGTCCCGCTGCTCGTAATGCGTGTGTTGATCAATCGCTCCAGCTCCTCGTTCAGCTCCACAACACTCGCTCCTGCTCTGCTTCACACTGCAGTAACATTAATAATCGCATCCATGAACATGAAATTAGTACCATGAAATTCTCTCAAAATACAAAATTAAAAAAAAAATACAAAATGAACAAAAATATATTACATTGATTTTACTGACAATTTCAGGTGTTTGGTCACTTTTGACCATGAACAAGTGTGATCCCTAAACGAACAATGGCAGAGGGTTAATCAGAATGCTACAAAAGCAATTAATTATGTCTGAAAATACTTTTATAAAAAAAAAATAGAGAAAACACAGCACTTTTTGCATATAGGCTATACAGGCATCTAGTGGTTGCACAGTGGTATTACACCTGGTTTTCTTTGTCTTTCATGCATTGGATTTTAATAACTTTAACACGGTATTAAATAATATGAACTTCCCAGTAAAAGTGTATTGGAGACTGTGTGATGTTAGTGTTGCACGATGAGTTTGTGCTGTGCTTTATGGATCATTGAGAAACACATTCCTGCTGTCAGACACAGATGACGAGACAGTACGAGTCGAGATGGATCAGAGGTGACTTAAGGACAATGACATCTGCTTCAGTCAGGAGCTCCAGCACTATGATGACTCTGTCTAGATGTGCTCATATTTGGAAAGATGTGAAATACATTACAGTTCTTGAGCTGCTGCTTGAGGTTTGGTGTGACTGTCAGTGGAGGAACATCACCCTCTAGTGTCTGAACACTCTCACAACCACTGATAACTGTGTGTGCATGTGATGGAGACTTCATATAATCTATTTAACAAACTGACACACACACTGTTCAAAAGTTTGGGATCGATCAAATTTATCATAATTTATCAGAATGATTTCTGAAGGATCATGTGACACTGAAGACTGGAGTAATGATGCTGAAAATTCAGCTTTGATCACTGGATATAAATTACATTTTACTATATATTCACATAGAAAACAGATATTTTACATTGCAATAATATTTCACTATTTTTACAGTATTTTTGATCAAATAAACGCAGCCTTAGTGAGCAGAAGAGACTCTTTCATAAACATCATTATTCCAAACTTTTGTATCACAGCTAAACAGCTCCAACCTTACACTGGTCACTTGCATAAAATTAATAATCCTGATTTATCATTTAGGGTTTATAGTAATTCTGGTGACTTTAAAGTGTTAATGAATCAGAGAACAAACAGAACAGAACAGAACAGAACAGAACTACTGACCGGATCATGACAGACTGCGACGGACACACAATAACAGGGCGAATAACTCAATCTGAACATCTCCCTTTTTTCATAAACCCCATAACGATGATTTAAACCGAACTACAGATGGGTCAGTGTGTGATGTGAAGCTGTCGTCTGTGTTTGGATCCTCACGGGGGTTTGAGGTGTCCATCTGCTGCCCGCTGGCCCTGACAAAACCACATAAATATTATAAAACTATGATGTGTATTTATTCAGACAGGGTTTGTGAATGTGTGTGTGTGTGTGTGTGTGTGTGTGTACCTGCTGTGTGGTGAGTTTAAGCAGGTCTTCATACAGTCTTTTCCATTGGTCCACTTCAGCCTGGAGGTCAGATATCCTCTCATCATCCCATCTGTGAGAAAAAGAGAAAAATCATAGCACATTTATAATATTATAAATTAAAAAATAAAATAAAAAGTGACCTTCTGAGGGGTTCTGAGGGACAGTCGGAGTTCACAGTCTTCCTGACAGCATCCAACTCCACCTGCAACCTGTTCACCTGCAGCTCCAGGGACTCCTTCTCACCTGACAGACAGTCCTTAAACCTGCACACACACACACACACACACACACACACCTGCTCACCTGCAGAAAACAGCTTGATTTCCCTTTTTAGGGGGCTGTTCACAGTTCACATGCATCCTAGCATTCAAAAACAACTGGATGAAACGTAATGAAACGTTTGTGCTGCTAAAAACACGAGATGCAGGTCAGCGGAATGAAAAAATTGCAAGGTCTAGAGATGTGTTTTTTTTAAATTGAGTGGCATGTTTTTAGAAAGCTGAGACGACGCAAAAGATGCGAGTGCAACAGTTAAAAATGTCCGTCTAGCACGTTTACATTGAAAAACAATGGAAAAGAAGTGCATTGGAATCTAAAAACGTGTTTCGTGTGACATATGCTCATTTTCAGCAGTTTACAAATGAGTGAATAGTTATGGTTTCTGCCAGGGAATAAAACATTTTAAAAGATAATTGCTACTTTTATCTCACAATTCTAACTTTTTTTCTTATAATTGCAAGTTTATATCTCGTAATTCTGTGTTGTGCGATTAGACATGTGCCGATATTCAGTAATGCGACATATCACGATAATGAATATGCACGATATTGTTATCATAGACAAAATATCGTAAATAATGATTACCAGTTATTAAAATTTTTATAATGCATTTAAGAATACTTTCCCTATCAACCGTTTAAAATGCATAACACCGCTGTATTCTGCGTCAAAGGGACACGCGCTCAGATGTAAACAAGCCCAACGTGCATGAGAAGCACATGGCGGAACGAGTGAAGGAGACGCGCTGAATGAAAGTGCACGTTCACAGCAGAGGGCGCTGATGGAACAGCAGAAATGCAGCGGTTACCCCGGAAACCCCACAAACAAAGCAGCTGCTAGTGAACAGTTTTTAAAGGTGCCCTAGAACTTTTTTTTAAAAGATGTAATATAAGTCTAAGGTGTCCCCTGAATGTGTCTGTGAAGTTTCAGCTCAAAATACCCCATAGATTTTTTTTTATTCATTTTTTTAACTGCCTATTTTGGGGCATAATTAGAAATGCACCGATTCAGGGTGTGTGGCCCTTTAAATCTCGTGCTCCACGCCCCAAGAGCTCGCGCTTGCCTTAAACAACATAAAAAAAGTTCAAACAGCTAATATAACCCTCAAAATGGATCTTTACAAAGTGTTCGTCATGCAGCATGTCTAATCGCGTAAGTACAGTGTTTATTTTGATGTTTACATTGATTCTGAATGAGTTTGATGGTGCTCCGTGGCTAACGGCTAATGCTACACTGTTGGAGAGATTTATAAAGAATGAAGTTGTGTTTATGAATTATACAGACTGCAAGTGTTTAAAAATGAAAATAGCGACGGCTCTTGTCTCCGTGAATACAGTAAGAAACGATGGTAACTTTAACCACATTTAACAGTACATTAGCAACATGCTAATGAAACATTTAGAAAGACAATTTACAAATATCACTAAAAATATAATGTTATCGTGAATCATGTCAGTTATTATTGCTC
Source organism: Megalobrama amblycephala (assembly GCF_018812025.1). NCBI lineage: Eukaryota > Metazoa > Chordata > Actinopteri > Cypriniformes > Xenocyprididae > Megalobrama > Megalobrama amblycephala. Next base: position 17,562,170 of record NC_063047.1, on the reverse strand, counting down.
CATCTGCCATTTTTTGCTAATTGTCCTTGCTTGCTTACCTAGTCTGTTGATTCAGCTCTGCACACACAGACGTTAATACTGGCTGCCCTTGTCTAATGCCTTGAACATGGGCTGGCATATGCAAATATTGGGGGCGTACATATTAATGATCCCGACTGTTACGTAACAGTCAGTGTTATGTTGAGATTCGCCTGTTCTTCGGAGGTCTTTTAAACAAATGAGATTTATATAAGAAGGAGGAAACAATGGAGTTTGAGACTCACTGTATATCATTTCCATGTACTGAACTCTTGTTATTTAACTATGCCAAGATAAATTCAATTTTTGAATCTAGGGCACCTTTAAAAAGCCTCAAACAGCCGTTCATTTTTTTGTAAACTCAATGTTGTTCATCACAGCTAGCACCAAAGACTTATTAGGCTATTTATTTTCAAACTTAAACATTTTTATATTTTAATCTGGACTACAGCATGCTCTAATGATTAGAAATGTTGTGATTATTTGTTATTGTTCAGTAAAACTTTGAGACACAGGGCTTCATTAGTTAACATGTTAATTCATTATTACCAAACTAACAATGACAAATACTTATAAACCATTGATCATTCTTGGTTAATGTGAGTTTCTTAGTTACTGTTTAATAACATTATTATAATCAAAAGAACTTATTTATTGGACCTGAGATAAAACCAATGATCAGTTGTATTTCTTAACTAACATTAACAAAAAATAATACTTTCTGTAACAAATGTAGCTATTGCTCAATCTTAGTTAATGCATGAAATAATGAGACCTTATTGTAAAGCCTAATTCTTTTGCACTTTAATCTGTTTGAAAATTTTACTTTATATATTTTTTGTGTATTGTATTTAAACATTCAGAGTTCTTTTTGTTATTATAAAAAGAGTTCTTAAACCTGTTATACTATGACAACACTTTTTTTGGCAACTTATTTCAATTTCGTGGTAATACCGTAAGCTTCAGCAATTAATTGAAAAAAATGAAAATTTGATACTGTCACATGCCTATGTGCGATAAAAAGTCGCAATTACCTTTTTTATTTTTATTCAGTGGCAGAAAACAAGCTTCCATAAATAGTGGTGGGAGAAACAAAGCTTTGCGAAACTTTGAATCAATTGAACCAACTGCTTCGCAAAATGATTCACTGTTTTGAAACTGTCAAAACGCCAAACGCTGGTCAGAACGGTGTAAATGCAGCGAAAACTCAGCCCAAACATGCATAAAAACACCTTTTATAAACCAATTACAAATGTTTTATTGAAGGTATAATCTATTATTAAATTAATAAATCATATAATATGATTAAAGATTAAGCGTCCTTATAATGTGTGATATTTTATTAAATTATAGATTGGTTAATCAGACCAATAAGTGACTTTTAACTACAACTCTTCCTTTATATTATACAAATGTGTCATGAAATTTCTACAAAATGATCCGAGATCAGGTAAAATCATTTAGAGTCGCTGGTTCGTGGGTTCACGAAGATCATCGCCCCCTAGTGGCGAACCATTGAAATTTTGTAACAGTTATGATGTAACGAAGCCTCGTTTATTGAAATCACACTACTTTGGCAATCGATACGTGCTCCGAATCCCTGGTTTGAAACAAACGATTCGCAAAGGTTTCGAAGCTTCACGAAGGATTTTCCGAAATAGAGCAAACAGAACCTCTTCACACAGCTCATCCACCTCCGCTGCTGCTCGCACAGCCACTCGAACTGTTCGGCCGTTTCACGGAGTTTGCCGAGACTCTCTGAATTCTCTCGCCGCAGTTCCTCCACCGCCCTCTGGTGGGCGCTGTGCTGATCACACAGATCCTGCCGCAGGGCTTCATGCGACATCTGCAGCTCCACCAGCTCCAGGGATTTACTGATCAAGCAAAAATACAATGTGTCTGTCATACGGTCTGTGAAGATCATGTTTGATATACAATAGCTGTGTGTAAAAGAATCATGTTTTTTACACGTTTCATGCAGTGAGATACCTTTTTAGCTGCATCTCTAAGTCTTCTACTAGCTGTGCCTTTGACTGAGTTTCCTCGTGGAGCCGCGTCTCCAGAACCTCAGCTTGCTGGGCTCTGAGCTGGGCCTCCTGGTGCAGCTCGTCCACCAGGCCCATCAGCTGCGTCTCTGAGCCCTGCAGCTGCTGTAAATCACAGCTCACCTGCTCCAGCTGCAGACACAGCAGTGACGAGTCTCTCCGCCTGTCCTCCGTCACAGAGAGCACACGCTGCTGCAGGACATCAGCCTGTTCCTACACACACACAGGTTATATATGGACTGCTGCCATACTGCACATTATTTACTGTACACTGCATACGTTTTTAATAGTATTGAACTGTGTGTAATATTGCTACAATAAGCTTTTAAACAAAATAACTTCCCCTCCCACTTGCAGCAACATCTCTTCTCTGATGACATGTTTACTGGCACGAGGGCGGGGCAACCTGTCACTCACATGTGCACCAATAGCAAACCATCTAATCAATGGACTATATGCACGGTTACTTCCTGGTTGTCGTTAAGCCAGCTCGGGCATTCTATATATCGACCCACAAAACCATCAATGTTTGACTTTTTAATGTTGCATTCATATTTAAATGCAGTTATCGCATTTACCTAATTTGCCAATAAACCAGTTTTATTGATTGCGATAAAGATGAAGCTAATGGGACCGTTTAAAAACGCTGTGTCTGTAATTAGACACACACACGCATTAATTCCACACTGCAAAAAATGCTGTTCTTACTTTGAATTTTTGTCTTGTTTCTAGTGATCGACCAATATTGATTTTTTTATAACCGATACCGATTATTTGCATGTTTATGTACCTGATAACCGATATGCAGAACCGATATTTATTTACTGTTATACTTATGTTTTTGACAATTATTACAACATAAATGAGCTGAACAAACCATTTTATTTATAACAATCACTCCCTCCTTGCATACAAAAAAAAAACTTTATATTTATACACAAATAAATAGAGGGGTCTGAGTCCAAAAATTAAAGTGCACTTAACAAATTTAATCTAACGTTAAATCATGAAATGCCAACTGACAAAGTGCTGTTTGACTATAACTTAATCAACCGCGATCGCGCATGGAGATAATAAATAATTAATTTCCACAAAGCGGTAGGCTATATTTATATGTGTATTAGCGAAATAATTGTTATGTAGTAAATGATAATATAATCTAGGGTGTTTAAACAAGATAATCTTGTCAAAAGTTTCATTCAGTGGCCGTGCTTAAGCCTCCTGATCATCCGTCAGTTGCTAAGCAATATGAACGAACTTTTTCTTCTAGACTAATGGTGAGCAAATACAACAGATAGAGAATTAAATTCAGCGCTTTTATTTTCAACATGCACTCAATATCGGTAAAATATCGAAAAATATCGGTAAACAGATACATCGGTCGATCACTACTTGTTTCTAGTCAAAATATCGTAAAGTTCTTAAATCAAGAAGCATTTTCTTGACAAATACAAATTATTTTCTTGTTTTCAGGAAAAATAAGTCAAAATTAAGTACGTTTTTCCTTAAAACAAGCAAAATAATCTGCCAATGAGGTAAGCAAAATAATCTTATTTCAAACCAAGAATAAGATATATAATCTTGTTTTCAGTTTGGACTAAGATTATTTTGCTTACCCCATTGGCAGATTATTTTGGCAGATTATTTTGCTTGTTTTCAGGAAAAACGTACTTAATTTTGACTTATTTTTCCTGAAAACAAGAAAATAACTTGTACTTGTCAAGAAAATGCTTTTCGAGCTGGCTTATATTAATGCGGAAGTTCTAAAGAATGCTCAGTGCATATAGTCAATTCCCCAAGGACAAAATCAAGCCCCGCCCTACATTTGTTCTTGTTCGAGAGGCCGTTTCACTCGATATACGTCACAACATGGAAGTAAAAACGAGTGCAACTTTTGTTTCATGAATTTATAAGTTCATATTTTGTAAGTAACTACTTTTTTTACAGTGTACAGTCTCACATATTAATATGGTTTGTGTTCGGCTGTACCTGCTGCTGCTGAAATCGCTCCAGCAGTTGCTCGTATTTGATGCTCAGCTCAACGCAGATCTGCTCCTTATGACACACTCGCACTGACAGAGCCTCCATCTCCGCCTGCAGAGCCTGCTGCCGCTCTCGAGACACCAGCAGCTCGCGCTGGAGCACTGCTGCAACACACACACGCATGCGCACTGCATTACTGATCAGCGATCGCTGCGAATCCGGGGGGGAAAAACTGCAAAATCAACTGAAATCACAAACTAACCCTAACTAGTCATTTTAGTTGTGTGCATAACAAAAATTGCTTAAGCATTTCAAGCACAGCTGCGCATAATGAGAAATTGTGTAAAAATAGTCAAGTAAAGAATGTTCAATAATGCAAATAAACGCCTAGCCTAATTCTAACAAAATGCTAACACTTTACAATAAGGTCCCAAAATATGAATTAACAATAAAAATACTTATAAAGCATATATTAGCATTAGTTAATGTTAATTTCAATAACTTATTTGTTAATATTATTTAAAGGACCTGAGCTAACATTAACACAAACTATCCCTTTAACACAGTTGTGTTTGTATTAAAGGGATAGTTCATGCAAAAATTAAATTTAGTCACTCTTCAGTTGTTCTAAACCTGTATGAGTTTCTTTCTTCTGTTGAACAAAGAAGAAGATATTTTGAAGAATGTTGGTAACAGTTGCTGGCCCCCATTGACTTCTATAGTATGAAAAAAAAAAAAGAAAAGAATACTATGGAAGTCAATGGGGACCAGCAACTGTTACCAACATTCTTCAAAATATCTTCTTTTGTGTCCAATAGAAGAAAGAAACTCATAACGGCTTGGAACAACTTGTGGGCGAGTAAATGATGACAGAATTTTCATTTTCTGGTGAACTATCCCTTTAAGAAATTGCTGTAACAAAAGTTTTGCTCATTGTTATTGTTAGTTAATGCATTGATGAAAGTTAACAAATGGAACCTTACTGTAAATTGCCGCCAACAAAATATAAAATCGCAAAATAAGCCAAATAAAGATTGCTACAGAATTGTAGCAATTAATACATTTAAACAAAAATTAATATTGCTGTTTTCAGCTCACTCATTAAGCTGATCTACGTGCATCATCTTAACTGGTTTGTGTCAGTCTAAAACTTGGTTTCCATCTTTGAATTTGATCATTTGGACTCTTACCTTTCTCCTGAGACAGTCGGATGCATTTTGCAGTGAGATATTGAATCTGTCCGTAATCTTCATCTCTGTCAACTCTGAAAAATCTCCTCATAACCTCCAGTGTGTTCTGATCTGATCTGTTCGTCTCTCAGTCCTTCACTACAGCTCTGAAACATGTTGATGGATCTCTTTTGCTTCAGGGGGAAGAAAATGCTCTTTCTTTCTCTCCAAATATTCAAATGCACACACACATTCACACACAAACTCTCATGAAACCTGTCAGGAATGTGTCCCACTCATATTTCAGTGCAAAATCATTTAAAATAATATAGCTGCAAGCAACAATTAAGGGGCCAAACATAAAAAAGCATGTTGAGTTATGCAAGCATGGCTGGGAGCTTCACAGCAAAACAATGAGTAATTAAAGACATTTTTATATTATATTAGTCAAAATGGCACAAATACAATCACTTGTAATATGATTAAATTGCTTATCACTTTTGACCATTAGGTGGCGCTGTTACCAAATTGATGATGTGTGGTCAGCGTAAGGAGACAATAGCTGCATTTCCATTACCCTTTAAATTGAGCAAATTGTAATTTCAAATTGAAATTATGCTCAATGGAAACACGTGAATTTCGCAAAAAGGTTTTTATGCTCGCATGAGGTGGTTTTTCAGGCAATTCGAAAAATAAATATTTTGCAAAAACTGCAATGGAAACAGGCTTTTTTTTTTGCATTTACAGGTCACCTGACATACAGTCACATCATCATTCTGTAAAGATAGCAAATAAAGCTCTCAGAAAGAAGTATCTTTTAGAAAATTACTTATCGCAAGAGGAAAATGACTCTTCGCGAGAGTTTTAGTCGCATAACATCAGTTAATGGAAACGCCATCATTTTGCAATAGTTTTTTATCAACATTTAGAAGATATCGCAAAAATTTTGCACAAATCTGTAATGGAAACGCAGCTACTGACAAATGCAAAGTTCGGTGTCAATATGGCAAAGTGTTGCTGAGTTACAGTCCCAGAATAAGCTTGGCATCATGCCAAGCTGATTTTAGTGAAAATCATACCAACGGTCTAGGAGGAGTTCGAAAAAATAGTTTTTTTTTAAAAAAATCAACATGGTGGACAGAAAGTTTGACTGAGTATAGCATAATTGGTATCATTGTTCTCAGTATGACTCAATGGATATACCAAGACCATTTCATTCAAATGAATCAAAAGCTAACATTTATTGAAATTTCATTATAAATTGACCAGAAAGTGGTGCTGTTCTGAAACTTTTTGAGTCCCTTCAGGGCGTGGTTCTGATGACACATACCAATTTTCGTAATAATACGCTAATGCGTTTGTAAAATACAGCATTTTATTACAAAATTCAAAATGGCTGTTATGGGAAAATTGAGTATCATTCATCTCACTGAATTAAATGTTCATGATTTTTGGGCAAACGGTCCAGAAGTTATAAGCAAAAATAGACAGTTTTCATATCTCTTGATCAGTAGGTGGCGCTGCACTGAAATGCTGCCTCAGGTCATGCTTGTGATGACGTACCAAGACTCGTCTCAATATGCTAAAGCATTGCGAAGATTTGCCCTGCGTTCCATTCTGAAGGGCTCATCCATATGCCCTAATCCCTTCAAAGGGTTTACCCTCCGGAGTGAGAGCTTCAAAGGCATGAAGGGTGTAGGGGTCAAAAAAAAAAAAAAAAAAACTCTTTTTTTGTAACACACTTCTGCATCTTCTTAACAAGACAATCAAGGAGGAGTAGATTATGCAAGCTGCACCTTTTGTTTAACATTAGTTTATTCATTTATTTATTTTTGGTTTATCGCACCATATTGTATATTTGAAACATTTGAATGGACTAATAAAGGGAGCTGTAAAGTATTTTTGTTGAAGTAAATTATCGTTTTGACCATAATAATGTACCAAATCTAACTCGTATAAATATTACAGTAGGCCTAGTATAGAAAAATACATTTGTAGGTAAAATCGAACTCCGAGCCTCCTGTACCCATTCTGTGACGCCAAACAACTTCCCTGTGCAAAGGATTATGAGGGCCCGAAGTGTCCATCAGTTGTACCCTTCGAAATCCTTCATTCCGAAGGGCCCTTTGAAGTGGCCAGTTTTGTGGCACTTCGGTTTGGAACGACCCTTCAATATGGCGGCCATGATTATTTACACTCTGAAGTGCCCTTCGGAGGGCGATATATCCCGTTTGGAACGCACCGATAGCCTTACATCCAATTTGGCGTTCTCTTCATCAAATTTGTTTGTGTGTTATTCAAGAATGGTTGGGTTAATTAAAAAGCTTTTAATAACTTTTTGCCAGCATGGTTTAAAGATCATCTGATCCAATTTTGGTGAAAATGGACAAACCGTCCAGGAGTTTGAAAAAGTAGGTCAAAATTCAAAATGGCAGAAAATTTATTGAATAAAGACAGCTACAAAATTAAAGTAAATCATAAGTAAGTAAGAATCATAAGTATTGTACAAAATAAGTAAATCATCCAGGTACAGTTATCAGAATTTTGGGTGAAACTGGCATGCAAGTCTTTGCATGTTTTATATTAGATTAATGCAAATGTGAATTATTCTTGAAATCTGAGGTAAATCTCGCAGGTGTTTCTGTAACGCAGGCGTGTTGCAGCGACTCTCCCTCATTCCACACTGACAAACCCATACCATACTGACAGAAGAGAAAACCTGCCTAAGGCCTTTGTGTTTCAAAATTGTATATATTATTATTTGTGTGATTATTAAAGGATGAGGTCGCCAGCAAAATCTGAACAGGAACAGTGAGCAAAGGTCAGAGGTTGTGTACAACAAAAGTAAAATTCTTTTTTTTTTTTTTTCAAAAATGGCATTTATTTAAAAAAAGAACAAGAGGGGGAGAAAGTCACAATGTTACTTGTGCCGTTTCTGCACAAACAGTGAGATATAAAATAACAGAACATCTCATCAAAGCGTTAAAGTCAACATGAAACTGCATTTACAACCCATTCAAACTCTGACAACAGATTTTGTGGAAAAGTATACTTGATTTTATCCATGAGGAATCAGGTAGTGGAGAAAAGTATCTCTACATCAGTTTAAAAACATTACATTTTGATTAAAGATTACGAAGGCCAACTTTTTTTTGGAATAGTGTGCCCTGATGAATCATTGACAATATGAGCAGAAATGAGTGAAAGTCAGTTGGGTCCATGTTGATTTCATGTTGACTTTAAACCCTCGGCATCTGGAAACACAGACCAACTGCTTCTTCATTAGTTTCGGGGGGATTTATAGAAACTCGCATGATTTTGTGTTTATTTTTGAATTTACACCTTAAATGATGAATATAAGCTAGTCTACATGCTTTTAAATCAATCATGATCTCAATTTCATAGTTAGCTGATAAAGTTACTGATTTTTTTGTTTGTTTTGTTTTTTAAAGAAACGTGTCTGGGAAATCTGGAAACCTCACAATGCCTAAAGCATCACTATGCAATAAAAACAAACTAACAGAATCATTCAAATCAACATGAACATAATGAGCTTCATTCTACAATCTCATGTTTAATGCGCCATCAAAGAGAAAACAAGAGTGACAGGAACAAATAAATAAGTTCTGAATAAAAAAAAGCAAAGCTGGTAACAGAAAAGACATCAGAGTCATAAAGCTGAAGACGGATGAGACGCTGAAATGTTTCCGGTTTCAGACAGAAGGAGCGCGTGCGTACAATGAAATGCTCGGACGAAACAATCTGACGTCACCAGTGTTTGTTTGACCACCTGAATTCAGTCGTGCATGAAAAAAAATAAAAAAATAAAATAAAACAATCTGATGTCAGACAAATCTAAAATCAAACAAAATTATTGCACTGATTTCTTGCATCTATCAATGGGCGGCAGTTATAAATAAAAACAATAATGTCAGAGTAAAACAAACTGCTGTAACAGTATCATAGTGACGCTGCATCGAGGAGAAACAGTCCAGACGCGGCGCCGCGCTTCACCACTGCTGCCAACTGAAGTCATCGTTCGACCCAAAGACCAGGAAGAAGCCCAGGATGGTGGCGAAGATGACGATGTTTCCCGTCAGGACGAGCGCACAGGCTCCCCACTCGATCTGCAGACAATCACATTAAATATTCAGGCAACCATCTGGAAATCAATCTCATCAATCCATGCTTTCACATTTAAAGAGTCAAGGTGACATCAAACGGCCTGAGATCACTGCTTGATATTTATAGGGCTGGATTGACAATATCCATTAACTGATCATGAATGAATGCTCCGTGTGTGGTTTGTTTCACATGCTGCGACAGACTTTTCTTTGTGTCAGGTCAGGGCCACAATTTAATAAACAATAAGTTTATATTAAGTGACTTAAAATGTAGAGACAGAGTCTTTGTTTTGCTCGGTTTCGCCAACGAAAATAGTTCCAAAAAATAGTCTCTGCAGCAACGCACAGGTATTTTGTTACCGAATTAATCTGTATGTTTGAACAAACTGGGTGAGTCAATGATTCAATGACTCATTTTTTAAGACAGCGACTTTCTGCCACTGATTTGCGGTTTTTGGTTCATTTTTAAAATATTCAATTTTTTCCTATCATTCCTATATTCCAAATTTTAGATTTAAAACGGTAATGACATTTTTTACGCAATTTTAATTGCAGTGTAAATGCATGCACAAAATATAAATCACCCCCAATATCCTTAAACAGGAGGGAACAGCCATTTGTAGTGGTGTCCGAAACCATAGTGGACATTATCAAATGCACTCATTCAATCCCATAATGCACCGCAATAACAAGCGTACAACTGATGTACCCACAACGACTAGATAATACCCATAATGCACTGTGAGAGTCAAATTAATTGCCATGTCTGACCAGAAGATGGCGCCCGCAGCTGAATCATCCATCCTTTCGTTCATTTTCCAAACCGCTGGTCCAATGTGGGTACAGCGTAAATTCATTTTTAATTGATTATTAAAGGGGACCTATTATGCAAAATTCACTTTTGAACATAAATGTGTGTTGGCAGTGTGTGTACACAACCACCCTATAATGATAAAAAAAATTTAAATCCCCATAAATCATAAGCAGCGTCTCAGAACAAGCCGTTTCCAGATCCCTGGCAGTGTGACGTCACATTAGCCACAGGCCCCGCCCACAAATGTTGACAGACACTGTCGTTTTAACATAGAACCGCCCTGAGCGAGTTCACAGCCAGTTGTACAGTCCGCCATTGCTGCACTGACGAGAACGTCTCCCAAGCGTTTTAGGTGTTCTGTAGCTGGATGGATTAATCCACATAGCTCTCTCCATTTACTCCCTAAATCTGAGCCGCTGAAGACGAGGTGGATTCATTTTGTTTCTGAAGAAAATGCTCCCTCAAGTCTACTGAAATTTGTTTATGTCTGCGCAAATCATTTCATACCAGACTTTGTGAACGAATGTCAATACAAAGGGACAATACAAAACAGAGGTTGTGCTAAAAAATTGTTACTCAAGGATAGATCAGTACAAACTGTTTGTGATCCAGCTTACAGCCTCCAGAGTGATACTGGATACGGCAGTAATGAAGGTGAGAGCACTTTATTACAGTTCATCGGAGTTGATTTACGGATATAAAGTTTACCAGTTTATTAAGCACCACCCGAAAAAGCATAAGGTCTTTATATATTTGTTTACTGTTAGTTGTAACAAGTGTTTGTGTTCTTCGCTGTGTATGTTGATGATAATGCAAGGGAGAGAGAGAGTTTTTGCTCAACTCCAAAAAGTGGCAATTTTAACATGCTATAAAAAATTATCTGTGGGTTATTTTGAACTAAAACTTCACATACACACTCTGTGGACATCAGAGACTTATTTTACATATTGTAAAATGGGGCATAATAGGTCCCCTTTAAAGGGTTAGTTCACCCAAAAAGGAAAATTCTGTATCAATTCTGTATTAATTACTCATTATTTACTCACCCTCATGTCATTCTACACCTGTAAGACCTTCATTCATCTTTGGAACACAAATTAAGATCTTTTTGATGAAATCCGATGGCTCAGTGAGGCCTGCAACGCCAGCAATGGTACTTCCTCTCTCAAGATCCATTAATGTACTAAAAACATATTTAAAACAGTTCATGCGAATACAGTGGTTCTACCTTAATATTATGAAGTGACGAGAATACTTTTTGTGCACAAAAAAAAACAAAACTAATGACTTTTTAACAATATTTAGTGATGGCCGATTTCAAAACACTGCTTCATGAAGCTTCAGAGCGTTACGAATCTTTTGTGTCAAATCAGTGATTCGGATCCTGTATCAACCCGTCAAACTGCTGAAATCACGTGACTCTGGCGCTCCGAACCGCTGTTTCGATTCGTAAAGCTCCGAATCTTCCTGAAGCGGTGTTTTGAAATCGGCCATCACTAAATAAAACGTTATTTTGTTTTTTTGCCGCACCAAAAATATTCAACACTTTATAATATTAATATTGAACCGCTGTACTCACATGACCTGATTTAAATATGTTTTTAGTACATTAATGGATCTTGAGAGAGGAAATGTCATTGCTGGCTATGCAGGCCTCACTGAGCCATCGGATTTCATCAAAAATATCTTAATTTGTGTTCTGAAGATGAACGAAGGTCTTACGGGTGTGGAACGACATGAGGCTAAGTAATAAATGACATTATTTTCATTTTTGGGTGAACTAACCCTTTAATTACGGTTTATACATGGTAGTTTCCATGACAGACTTCAAGATTAATCATTTCGTTACTACTGGAGCTGCCAGTTTGCTAAGTTTGAATAGATTATTAAACAGCACAAACTATGCAAACACTCAGTGTCTGAATTCACTCACTCGTTTTCATGCACCCCTTTAAGTAAGTGGTCTATATTAGTGGACTAATGTAAGGAGTAGTGAAAGAGGGAGTAGGGGGTGATTTCAAACACAGCCAGTCACTTACTTCACTGAATGAATCAGCCATTTTGAACAAATCGATTGAATCGATTGAGCGACTTGCCGCCACCTACTGGTGCTTTTTGTTTCACATTTAAAATATTCTATTTTTTTCTATCGTTTCTATATTCCAAATTTGAAACGGTAACCTCACAACATTATTTATGCAATTTTAATTGCAGTGTAAATGCATGTACAAGTGCTCCTTAAGAACTATAAGTGCAGAGACAGAGACAACATCAGCAGAACAGAATATGAAGGAGAAATGGACTGATTTTCTCTAATGTCTGGTATACTCACTTTGTGGTCATGCATTTGTGTTGATGAGTATGATAATCTGTAAGCAGCTTCCTAATGTCCCAATAACAGCTCTGTTGTAGATATTAAACCCATGTTTGCCTTGATAATCAATTCCAAACATCCCAACATTTACTCTTGTTGAATATGCTGTTCCACCTGACAGAACTCAACTGTGCTTCATGTTGACTTTAACAGGAAGGTCTGATATTTACCACAGCGGCGCGGGCGAATATGACGGGCAGGCCGAAGGCCGACACGACAATCCCCGTGGTCAGGAATATGGCCAGTTCTTTGCAGGCATTACTAGCCGAGTCAGTGTCGTCCACCACGCGTCGAGAGATGCAGTACGGGATGGGTGACAGGATGTAGAAGAAGAGCAGGAACAGAGGCCAGTATTTACTGCACAGAAACACCAGCGCATGAACAAGCAGCACACACATGCAGCAGATCACATGACCACCCCAACATCATGTGACACTTACTTATAAACGGGCAGAGCGCAGCCCAGCATGAGGAACATCAGGCCGATCGCTCCTCCAAACGACAGACTGATGAGAGCTGAGAGAGCAAGAGCAGATATAAGTTTTAAATGTCAGTTTAAACTCTAAATAAATATATGTGTGTGTATATATATATATATATATATATATATATATATATATAATATATATATACATACACACACATATACATACATATAATGTGTGTGTATTTATATGTATGTGTGTGTGTGTATATATATATATATATATATATATATATATATATATATATATATATATATATATATAAATACACACACATTATATTATATATATATATATATATATATAAATACACACACATTATATTTATATATATATATATATATATAAATACACACACATTATTTATATATATATATATATATATATATATATATTCACATAAACATTAATGAATGTTTCCAACTTTATAGGACTATAGAAAATAGGTCACAAATATATTGAGAATTTACGTTCAAATTTATGTGTTTCTTTAATATATTTTCAATTCAAATAGAGGCGATGTTTGTTTGTGTTTCGATGGAGGATGTAAATCTGCGGCCGCTAATAAACATCAAACATCTTTCGCTTCATTAATACACACTCTCACACACACAGCTTAATGTGCTCACCTTTAATTCCCGCCATTGCGTAGATTCATAAACACACTAATTAACAGTTTGAATAATTAAAGCTAAAGAAACTCCTCGCGATTATGATCCTCTGCAAGGCTAGCGCTGCCCTCCACACTGCGCATGCGCCAGACTAGACCACTTCCGGTGACCGCAAAACAACACAACAAATCAAACATTAAAGTGTAACAAACGTTATATATTACAATAAAATTACTGACAGATATACTTATTACATGAGAATATTTTTAAACAAAGATCGATGCGATGTTAACAACACATTATTTCCGACAGAAATTATTTTTCTAAACCCTTTTAATGTCAATAGTCGTAGAAAATTAAGCTGATTGATCCGCAACAGCTCTCAAATAGCTTATAATATAAATATGACAATTCTAAAGTATTAATTGTGTGCAAAAAACGCAGCTTGTCACCGGTAATGTGTCCGTCAGTGTGTCAGAGCGTTAACTAAAGGTTCCGCACTGAAATGGCCGCGGTGAGATGCTGCACTCTGGACTTTTTTCCCGAAAACATTTTAATTGATATTTTATCTTATTTAAATGTGCGAGAACTCGTGCGCAACTCCAGGTACAATATCGCGTCGAGTGTCGTGAAATAACTGTGTTAGTTACACGTGAGAGCAGTTCTGTCGGTAAAAGTGTTTTATGTTTATGTTTTGTTTTTATCGCATATAATGTTTCATAAAATGAATTGATTGAATGAAGAAACATCAGTTATTACTGATTTACTGTGACAGATGAGAGATTCTGTCGTTTCAGTCACATAATAGCCGGCGATCAGACAGCCGGAAGTCATCAAACACAAACAAACAAACAAAAGCGTGTAATTTCATAAATGAATATATGAATATATGTGTGTGTTTGTAGGGTGTGCAGGCGCTGGAAGCAGCTGGTGAAGGACCAGAGACTGTGGAGAGCTGTCGATCTGTCCGCCTGGAAAAGAGTGAGAGTTTTGTTCGTCAATTCAAGATCTTTATTGTTTTATATTACCATCTGTACTTTAGTTGAACTGAACTGGGGCCCGTTCATTATATTATAGTGAATTTCTCTGAGATGTCACAGTTTTAAGTCTGGATGTCCTGTGAAGAACACATTCAGGGCTTTTCATAGATACCAAATGTTTGGAAGTTTCACCATGAACACTCCTTGGTCTTTATAATGACTGACATTAATTTAGTGATCAAATTTAACAACCTTATGGAAATATGAAATTATTTTGTAATTATCATTTAAATCTGACTAATTTACAAATTGTTTGTCATAAATCAACATCTCAGGAAAATGTTATGGGGTTTCAAATCAAAATTTGACTTTCTGTTATGAAACATAACATTGATTTCATACATGACGGCTGTAGAGGACACCAGGACTTAAAGGGTTAGTTCACCCAAAAATGAAAATAATGTCATTTATTACTCACCCTCATGTCGTTCCACACCCGTAAGATCTTCGTTCATCTTCAGAACACAAATTAAGATATTTTAGTTGAAATCCGATGGCTCAGTGAGGCCTGCATAGCCAGCAATGACATTTCCTCTCTCAAGATCCATTAATGTACTAAAAACATATTTAAATCAGTTCATGTGAGTACAGTGGTTCAATATTAATATTATAAAGCGTCGAGAATATATTTGGTGTGCCAAAAAAACAAAATAACGACTTATATAGTGATGGCCAATTTCAAAACACTGCTTCATGAAGCTTCGGAGCGTTATGAATCAGTGTGTCGAATCATGATTCGGATCGCGTGTCAAACTGCTGAAATCACGTGACGTTGGCACTCCGAACCGCTGATCCGACACGCTGATTCATAACGCTCCGAAGCTTCTTGAAGCAGTGTTTTGAAATTGGCCATATATCTTTGATAACATAGTTGAGAATCATCTTTATACAAAGTTTGGTATAAAAATACTGAAACCTAAAAATGTATTGCCGATTTAAAAAAAAAAAAAAACTTTTTCATGTCTTATTTTATTTTTTAAAAACTGAGTCATGGTGTCCACTAGAGAAGGCATAGCATAACATATGAATAAAATATAATTTTCAATTTTCCCATTTTATTTCTTATGCTCTAAACAATGTAATGACATGAAAAAAATACTAAATTCACAAAACTTTTTTTTTCTGGTAGTCAGGAGGCTATACACAGTCAAACCAATAATTATTTTTCAGACATTTTTGATTATTTTTGATAAGTAAGTTAGGATAGCAAAATAAAGTAAACTGTGACATATTATATCCAAAAATTCTTCATACAGTGGACAACCAGTAAATTGATAAAAATTTGGGACCAAAAATTATTCAGACACTTTGACCTGACCTTGTTTTGCTCAAGTATTTTCTGACATAATTAAGATTAATTTTCTGACACAGTTTAACTCTGAGATCTTGTCATATTTTATTACCATTTTTTAACTATAGTGAATAAACTGTATTAATGAATTAAATGTTCAAGGTGTCTGAATACATTTTGGTTTGACTGTATATATGTTGTGGTAGATTTTCCCCTACGCCCCTAAGCGTCTCCTAATTGAAGCTTAAATAATTTGAACATGATCACTTGGGAATAAGGTCTCTAGTGTTAACAAAAAACAGACAGACTCCAGACTGTGCCTTAGAATATGCTTTAATCACGATAAGGTTAATCACCTCGTATCAATCACAGAGAATCCCAGCAGCAGTTTATATAGGATAGAAGCATGGCAAAGCATTCTGCAATGTGATTGGTTCTTCATGTCAAACCCTTCTGTTACTAAGTAAAGCAAGATCTGACCAAATCATGTTTATTAGTTTGCTGGTTACTCAATATCATGGGGCTGTTATATTTATATAGTTGTCTAACTTTCTCTAAGTTTCATTTCCACTTTTCTTATATTCAGATATGACTCAGACACACGCTGACTTCACACTGTCCAAGTTTTGAGGACATTTAGGTTTCAAAAGCATATAAATATTAGTCCTGCAAGGAAAAATAAATGTTATTTATGATTAATTAAAAAATTCCATCATAATGTGCGTATATATATATATATATATATATATTATTGTAGGCCTATATATTGTTATATTGATAATTTGGTCTTAGTTTACTCCTGCATTTAGTTTTGGGGCAGTTTTTTTACTGTCCATTGTCCCTATCAAATAAAGAATTAAATAAAAAATAGATAAATAAATGCTTTAGTACAATGAAATTCTTATTTCGTTCATTCCTCTTAAGAAAAACATGGTACAAGGCCATAAGAAACCGTAGAACACTAAGACAATAAATATACTTTTTAAATTTGACTTTATACATTTTACTTGTTTAACCCTCTGGTGTTCCTCTTAGGGGATAATATTCACCTCTAAAATATGCATAATTTATATTTACATATCAAAATAAGTGGTGCAGATTTCTATATAAATGTCATATTTCTAAATAAATATTAGAATATAAATAATAATAATTTCTATATAAATATTTCAATTCAAATATTAGTAAAAAATACAAAATATCTATTTATTTGTATAAAATAACAAGATATTTAAAATCCAATGCATGGAAGGCAGATTGGCGCCATCTGGTGGGAGAAATAAAATCATTTGTAATACCATAGTGTAACCACTAGATGTCTGTATAGTCATATATATATATATATAATTCACATATAGAGACACTTTTCACTATCCAATCAATTCAAATAAAGTCCTGCCCTATTTTTCTCCCATCCTGTTTGACTTATTTCACTGTGGTTCATCTGTTCTCGTGTGTTTTAGGTGACATCTCGAGTGCTATGGATTTTACTGCGTCAGTATCTGGGTCATGGACTGCGACAACTGCGCCTGCGCGGCCTCCTGCTGTCTGCGCGTGGCGGCGCCTTCCTCACAGAGTCCTGGCTGCAGGCGCTGCGCTCAAAGTGCCCACGTCTGCGCAGACTCTGCCTGCTGCACGCAGACCTGCGCGGTTTAAGCAGCTGCCGCCTGCTGCCTCCTTCATTAGAGGTGCTAGAACTGCATTTTTGTGAAGTCCCGTCCGGATTCTTTGCACAGGATCCCTCCGGATCCACCGCAGACACCATAGAAACGCTCATCCTCGACAACGTGCCGTCTTTCTCCGATCAGCACCTGCGCAGTCTCAGCTCGTGGCAGCGATTAAAGCGTCTAGAGCTGCGCGATCTCATCCGCGTGACCGTAGCCGGTCTGAAGAGCTGCGTCCCGCCCGGCGCGCAGACGCTCGCGCACCTCAAACACCTGGAGCTGGAGACGTGCAGCCGGATGCAGATGGTGGCGCTGGGTCTGGGCGAGGGATGGCCGGGTCTGGAGCGGCTCAGTTTGGGCGGGAAGGAAGTCAGTCCGGGCCTGCTGTCTCTCAGCCGCCTGCCGGACCTGCGCTCGCTGCGTCTGCGCACATGCAGACTCACGCAGATGATGGTGCTCAGAAGTTGCAGGTGGGTGGAAAAAATAGACATGTATTTTTATATCTTTTTTTACACTCGTTTATTTTAAAGTTCTGTGGTTTGACAGATGGATAAAAGTGGAATAATTATAATTGGAAAATGTATAGTTTTTTGTTGTTTTTAAAGGAACACTCCACTTTTTTTGAAAATAGGCTAATTTTTCAACTCCCCTAGAGTTAAACAGTTGAGTTTTACCGTTTTTGAATCCATTCAGCCGATCTCTGGGTCTGGCGGTACCACTTTTAGCGTAGCTTAGCATAGTTCATTGAATCTGATTAGACCGTTAGCATCTCTCTCAAAAATGACTAAAAGAGTTTCGATATTTTTCCTATTTAAAACTTGACTCTTCTGTAGTTACATCGTGTACTAAGACCGACGGAAAATTAAAAGTTAAGATTTTCTAGGCCGATATGGCTAGAAACTATACTCTCATTCTAGCGTAATAATCAAGGAACTTTGCTGCCGTACCATGGGTGCCGCAGGCGCAATGATATTACGCAGCCATATCATAGTTTCTAGACATATCGGCCTAGAAAATCGTAACTTTTAATTTTCCGTCAGTCTTAGTACACGATGTAACTACAGAAGAGTCAAGTTTTAAATATCAAAACTCTTTGGTCATTTTTGAGCGAGATGCTAACGGTCTAATCAGATTCAATGAACTATGCTAAGCTATGCTAAAAGTGGTACCGCCAGACCCGGAGATCGGCTGAATGGATTCGAAAACGGTAAAACTCAACTATTTAACTCTAGGGGAGTTGAAAAATGAGCCTATTTTCAAAAAAAAGTGGAGTGTTCCTTTAAAGAGCCTGTTCTGCTCACAAACTGACGTGTGGTTTGATTGGCGCAGGTGTTTGACGCAGCTGCGCCTGCTGGAGTTCATCGAGGTGGAGTTTGTAGAGGACGAGGTGACACAGGACGAGACCGACAGACCGCAGGCGAGTGAAGACGATCCCGCGCCGAGCCTCAGGTGCGCGCTGCGCTCGATGCTGCCCGGATGCGTCACGAGTTTCACCAAATGTACGCGCACCGTCAACAAAGACTGACGCTTTTCATGAGGACGAGCTGGTGTGAACAGACTGAAAACAAACACCCTCGTCTTCACAAACCAGTTTAGAAAAGCAGAGAACATGATTTTTAATCTATAATAAATTATGTCTGAATACAGTGAATGCTTACTCGTTGTTTTTTTGCACTGCCTGTTATTTAAATTACTTTACATTAATGGAAATCTAATGAGAACTACAAATACATTGTTGATTGGCTGCTGGCCATGTTTTTTTAAGTATCCAAGACATATTAGAGGATATGTTAGGAAATCCGCCACAGAAAATGCATACCAATTTTCAACTTCATGGATCATATGGTTGTGAAGTTATAATGGTTTTAGTTGTAGCGCCCCCTATGGGCTATATGCACGGTTACTTCCTGGTTGTGGTTAAGCCAGCTCGGGCATTCTGTAGTCGCTGTACATCGACACAAAACCATCAATGACTTTTTAATGTTGCATTCATATTTTAATGCAGTTATCACATTTACTTAATTTGACAATAAACCAGTTTTATTGATTGCAATAAAGACGAAGCTATTAAGCTATTTTTAATGTGATGACCACAAACATTATTTGTTCATCCTTCTGAGATTGTCCCCATTGTAAAACCGAACGTTTCAAAATGTAGGAAATTCAACATTTGATAGAAAACGCTTATTTAAAAATAAAAAAGACAATAATTACCACTTTAACCAGCAGGTGGCGGCAAAGTAGCATTTATTTGCGCATATAACAGCCATTTCCTCTCATCGTTTTTCACCCAGTTTTTGACTAAATATTAAACATTATAAAATAACTAGGTTTAAAAATACATTTTGTCAATGTGAAGTATGAAGTCCTCAAAAAATCTCATGAAAAACAATAACTTTTCTTGTGAATGAATGACACAGAAGGCGAGCGCCGCTCTCTCTTTATAATCACAGCAGCTGTCAGTCAGAGCAGCACAAGATCAATGATTTCAGCACAATTGTAAAAACACACATTTTATTCAATTAATCTAACTAAAGTGCAAAATAAATATGTAATTTTTGAAGCTTTTTTTTTCACATAAAAGTGTGAAAACTGATGGTCGAATTGAATTTAGTCGAGGAGGAACACTGAGGTACGTCTTTATTTATTTATTATGCCCTCTTACATTTGAATAACTAAATGAATGCCATGCCTGACTATTTAAGTGTCTATATTCTGATTATAAACTAAGTATTACACTACTGATGCTCAACACACCAGCAAATGACTCTCACCAGAAGTTTTCCAGCTGGCTTATATTAATGCGGAAGTTCTAAAGAAGCATACAGTCCATTAGTGTAACTGCACGAAACTTGATGTGCATCCTCAGAATGTCCTGTTGTCTGGACATTGCAAGCTTGTTAAGCAGCTATAGGTCAACTTGTCCAAAATGGACGTTGTCTGACCAATTAACTTATAACTTTGCAATGCTTTGATGAATTAAAGTTCTTTTTGGTAACTTTTTGCCAGCACCGTGCCTAGTTGCTGTGTGCCACTTTTGGTGAAGACTGGATTAACGGCCTAGGAGGAATTCGATAAAGTAGGTTTTTAGGAAAATTCAAAATGGTGGGGAACTTTTGTAAGGCTTGATTCAAGGATATAGGGCAAAGAGCGTAGAAACCAAGAGGCGACACTTTTGATACTTTTTGTGTAACAGCCACAAGATGGCGCTCCGGTAGCGCGGCTGCCATTATGGGGTAAAAAATACTAACTGGACCATTGAATCGTTAACATCTTACGCACCCAAAATCTGCAAATTTCACTGCCAAATCAGAAGCGCAGAACAGTTTTTTAAATTAAGTCACCAGTAAATTGTATGGCTCCTACAGTAAATGTTGTATTGTCTTATAAATGTTTTATTTTACCAGTTGTGGAATCCAACCATTCATCTATTTGAGGTAATGTAGTTAGCCTACTTTATTGAGTATTTCCATTTTATGCAACTTTACACATTTATTAATAGTAAATTAATAATTAATAAATTTAAGATCATCATGTTTTCAGTGAACAATATATTTCAGACCTAGTGGAGTTACAGTGATAATATCTAGGTCTGAATTGAAATATATATATTGTACATTTTAATGGATCACGCTACAAACATAATGATCTTATAATTCATGATGCATTGCTGTGTCCGTTATCGCATAATTCACACTTTTGGACACTTTTGCTTTAACGGACATTAGACAACACTGCAAAATCAAGCTGTTATATTCATATATTTACTGTCCAACATTCCCAATTTTTCTGATGCATGCCCTTCATTTCATTTCATATGTTGGTAATAATTCAGTGTTTATAAGCCTTTTAAAGAATTCTAACCCAAACTGACTGGGTTTCTAGAGAGCAAAGGTTTTGTCAAAAGTGGAAGACTTAAAGGTGCTAAAGAGGATGTTTTGTTTTATACATTTTTGCAATATTACTTGAAACTGTTTTTACTAACTGATAAAAGACTATTTATTAGGTGCACTGAAAGGAATAATATTAATATGCATCATCTGTGCACGAGGTAGGGCCTTAAAAACATCGCGTCATCGCGTAAACGATTGGCCCTCTGGCTTGTCAATCACTGCCGTGACATTCCTTGTGAGAGACGAGTGCGGCTGCGCGCTCCAGTAACTTTCCACACTCCACAGGCGCCGCATGCAATGTCTTTGTCAGGAGACAGGAGTAACAACTGCAGATTATGAGTTACCTGCGGTGAGTCCGACATAATGAATCCAAAAAACACGACACAGCGAATGCCGGTGGTAAACACTCGTGTTCCAATACTCGTGCACGAATTTTGGGAGGCGTTCCCTCGAAAGGAAGGGGGGTTGTTCGTACGCATGCGCTCATTTCAAAAACTCAGTAACAGTCTTTGGTTTCTTATGCCGAGTTCAGACTGCACGATTTTCAAAGTAGTCGGGTCACTGTTCTTTTCACACTGCATGACTATCTTGGCCAGCATTCAGTCACTGCTATGTTCATACTGCACGATGGGTCGGCGACAGAAGGTTTCACACTGCATGACTTTACAATAGGAAGAATCGCCGACAACTCTGTCTGGCACGCAAACTACGTTTCACAACCAAACACACGCGAGACATGACAAGGAAACAACGCGCGCAAGACCAGAGTTCTCACGTGAGACTGGCTCTGTGTCTCAATCAGCTCCCTAGGTCGTGAATCAGTATATAATGAAAGTGAATGTGGCTGATACCCTGATCAGTGCCCTGACTACTGAACTAGGGAGCTGATTGAGACACACGGTGGGATTATTATTAAAAATAGTAGCCCGCAAGAAGCTTGAAATACGAATTGCCTGTGCGCTGATTTGCAGCGAAAACAACATAAAGAAAAGAAGAATATGGAGAAGGAAATGTTTGGGGAGACGCGAAGAACAAGGATTGTGTGTTCTGCAACGACAGTTGGAGCAAAATACATAACTTTTCAATGTGCTGCTGTTGATGGTCAAGCAAATGTTTGTGCTTTGCTTCTGTATGATAAAATTGTAATGTTTATCTGAAACGAAGCCATGCTTGCTGATACTGTGGTCTATAACTCCTCCCCGAACTCCCCGCTGCTCTGTATCTTGCTCTCTCATTGGCTGTCGGTCATCGCCGATGTAGTTTTCAGTCAGAACACTTTTCACACTGCAGGATTTTGAATCGCCGACAGGTCCAGATATTTAGCATGCCAAATATCTCACGGGTGTCGGCGACTCGTCGGCGATTCTCTCAGATCACGTCTTTGCTCATTCACACTGCGTGATTGTCACTCGCGTGAACGAGCACCGATTTGCCTGTGATTTCGGGCATTTGTCGGCGATTTCTCAAAACCTGTCGGCGAGCCAAAATCGGGGCTAAAATCGTGCAGTCTGAACTCGGCTTTAAAGCTGGGCATACACTGTGCGATATCTGTGCGATTTCAGCAAGGTTACCAACTCACACTGTACGAGTAGATCGCGTGCGATGGAAAGCCAAAACGCACGATTTATGTGCTCACACTATGCGAGACGTGACTTGACTGCTCACACTATAGGGCTGTCTCATTCGCAGAATCCTTCCAGGGCACTGAAACGTTCGCTCCCTGAAAAGTCCCACAATGCACCGTGAAAACCAGGGAGCATCGATGCTCACTATGCTCCCTTAACGGAAGTTCTGAAGCGCGAAACTTGAATCACGTGAGCCAACTCACTACACATAACGATACGGGATAATTGTTTTTAAAAATACAAACCGTTATTTTATTATATTTCAGCATAAACATACATGGCTAGACAGGTAATGAACATAATCTAGCTAACACTTATAATTTATTCACGGCTGAAATGTTGCACGTATAAGTAACAAGCAAATAATTAATCATAATGTAGTTTAAATAACATTACAAGTAATGTCAGAAAATATCAGCTCTGTTATTGTTCATAAATACCAGTAGTGATGTTGTACAATGAGGACGTTGTCACGTCGCCGGAAATAGAGTCATAAGTGTCCCAATGTGTAGTGAACCAGCATCTTTTACTGTCCTTACCAGTGCCCGAATTCGTGTACAGGATATACTGATTCACGAGCTCGGGAGCTAGGGAACTGATTGAGACACACCCTATGCGTTTGAAATATGCACGATAAACCCACGTACTGGGATGCGCCGATATGTGTTTCCAGAGAATATTGTCAAAAGCATCAGCTATGGATATCAAGAGGATTTAGCATTTCCAATTCATATATTAAATAATAATAATAATAATAATAATTAGCCTATTATTATTATTATTATTATTATTATTATTAGTATTAGTAGTAGTAGTATAGGGTAGGCCTATTTAATATTAAATTGATATTAGCTACAATTCATTCGGCCCGCAATATTTCATAGCGCATCACCGCATAACTGACGCGCTGCGAGGATAATAAAAGATTTGATTAGCTTATAATTAGGCCTACTCCTCACTGAAAATTATTTAAAGACATTTATACAATGAATTAAAGGCATATAATTAAAATTATTAACAGTAGCCTATGTCGCAGACTGCAATAATCAGTCAATGAAAAGCAGCTTCACTTCAAAAACAACCTGTTTAATACGAAATACTTCTCATTTTTTCACCCACTACATACAGTTTATGGGCCACAGGAGAAATATTAAGAAAATAAATTAAGATATATAGCCTACCGTTATCAGGTTGAAGTAGGATTTATCTTGTTGTCTCTGAGAGAATGTGCACCGAAAGCTGGTCGGTTTTACTTTTATTTTTTTGTAAAGGCTGGTGAATAATTGACAGGGGATTGAGACGTCTTCATCGGCATAACTCTCGCGCAAAGTTTGCACATTGCTTGTGTAATATAAAGTAGACACTGACTCGCCTTCCTGGTTTAAAATGGAAAAAATTCCTATATGAGACGTGACATTTTTCTTTATCACCAATTGCCAAATGATGGACAACAGTTCACATTTCCGCATTTAATAAAATTAAGTGAATATTAAATAGCCTACATGAGTAAATAGAAAGTGAAAAGCGAAACATATAAATTAATGATCAAGTAAATTAATACAGGCACCGTGGGTTTATCCATCATGCAACACGAACTGGAGGTAAGCAACATTTTGCTAAATTGCAGCTAGTTTGATAGCTACAGAACTTAAAGATCTCCCTCTTTTCGTTTTCTTTCTTGCTGCATTGAATATTGGTTTAATTTCTTTTTTCGCGCAGGCGCAGTGGGGGGGGGGGGGGGAAACACAGGGTTTAGGCAAGTCGGTTCGTAGCTCTGCTTCAACTGTGCGATATCCTCACGAGGGGCGACCAAATTTCTGACATGCCAGAACTTCATCCGACCATGCGATTGCCAGTCGGGAGAGGTTTATCGCCACTCGTTTCCCCGTGTACACTGCACGAACACTGCACGACAAACGACACACGACAAAGCTGAAAATCGGCCCGACTCGAAAAGAGTCGCACGAGTCAGAATTCGGCTCAAAATCGGACGAAAATCGCACAGTGTATGCCTGCCTTTAGTTGACGAAAAGATCCTTATGGAATTACATTTGATCCAAAAATAATGAACGTAACTTTTCAAAAAAACTAATAAAAATATAAATTGAAACTGAATAAAATGTCTTTGAAACTTAAAAAAATAAATCGCAGGCAAAATGTTTGACTTTGTTTTTAATACACTGCATGTTTTGCTAACAGTTTCTTTTCTTTCTTTCACTGATCTTTACTTACAAAAGCATTTCCAGAGTTTTCATTTATGCTTCTGAAGTTTTCGTTTACGATCCCAGAGTTTTCGTTCGTCTTTCTGGCACAAATCTCTCGCGGGGGCGGGGCCAGCAGTGGTGTGTTCTCATTGGCTACTGAGTTTTTGATTGACAGCTTCTACTTGACCTGGAAGTGAAGACGTCAGTTGCTTTTGCTTTTTCAGATGGAGAGGTATTTTAGAGCTCATTTAGAGCCCACTTTATACAGCAGTGTTGTGTTGATTTAACCCAATCATTACAGGATCTGGTTATGTACTGTACATACAGCCTTGGATTAGATCATATTTAAAGGGGAAAAGGTAGTCTTTAATAATAATACATATAAAGTGTATAGACATATAAAGGAAAATGACTGGAAGGCCAAGAAAACTTTCAAAATCTGATCAGAAGTTTCTCCTTTGAAAAAACTGGAAGTCCAGGAGGTCACATTAAATACTGATTTTTGCTTATAGAATCAATTTTGTTCAGATTTTTTTGTGTGCATATTTCCTGTATTTTCTGTTTGCATTGTAATAAAGACCAAAAAATAAACATGGGTGGTCATTAAAACATTGCTAAAACAACAAAGCTAAGACTTTTGCACAGTACTGTATGGCCAAATGCAAAACCTAATACATGAAAGTAATTATGGCTGAAATTATATATAATTTGTTTGAAATAAATATTTTAAGTTTGCATAATTTGTTATGTGGGAATTCAAAGCAGTTTGTATTGTTAGATTATAATACATCTGATTTCTTATTTTCCAGGGAGTGGAGCAACTTTTCCATTAACAAAATGCTGATGCTGACCCAGAGGAGGGAGTGGTAGCCCCAGAGATCCACTGTCCCCATCAGACAAGAATCTTATTTTGTTCAGACACATCACCTTTGACTGACTGGGATCTTGATCTTCAGACACCTGATATTATGCAAATATTTTAATTTTTTTGGAGCTCTAGATTAAAACAAGACACAGTTCACAAACACACAAGAGGTTGTACTTTATTCTTATTAGTCCATACTGATCTTGGATTAGCATACCAACAACATATGAATGTTAAAGTGAGAGTTCACCCCAAAAAAATTCTCATATATTTTACTCACCCTCATGCCGTCCATGATGCATATTACTTTCTTTCTACAGATAAACATGAATTAGGATTTTTAGGAAAATAATACATGTCTTCGAGTCCTAAAGACACCGTAATCCATGTGACCCAAGTGGATGAATGAAAGTGAAAAAATAGATGAGAAAAATACTAATAATTTAAACTGTTTTAATTATTAACAATCGTTTCCCACCAACCATCATAGGTGTATGGGTTACAGTCCACTTATGGGCTCACAGAGATGGACTATTTTCTTAAAGATATTTGTGCTTATGTGGAGAATGAAAGTCATACAGTCAAACCAAAATGTATTCAGACAACATGAACATTTCATTCCATTCATTAATACAGTTTATTCACTATATTTAAAAAAAATGCTAATAAAATGAATTTTATGAATTGTACACATGTATTCTATAATAGGTGCTTGTGCATTTTTATAGTAATGTACTGTATATCATGAGAATACTGTGCATTACATGAATATGCAGTTAGTGTTTTGTGGATTCTGGTCATTCTTTTCACAACATAATTGCATCCAACACTTTCACTTTGATACCTGTGTGTATGCTGTAGTGACAATAAAGAATTTAAATTTATTTGAATTGATTCATATTTTCATTTACATTTATTCAACTGTTTTTTTTTTATATATATAAGTCACAATTAAAACTGTTGATGACTGTTAAAAAAAATCTACTTTTATATGTTAGATGATAATGTTAACTAAATAAAATAACTAAGTAAAATTATTAGAATGATAAAAAATGGCAACAAGATCATTCTTTGTGTGGAGTACTGAAATGCCCTTTGAGGTCTATACCGTCTTACTGTTATTTTCATATTGTTTGAATCCTTCAGAATTGAGTGATCATTAATTGTGCTGGTGTATGTGTATGTGCTAACAATGGGTAGAGTGATGGCCATGGTTGCCAACCTTGATTACCTGGTTTGGAGTGAGACTTTCTTGACGGCTGAATATATACATGTATATGATACTAGTTTCTCTTGAAATTGTAACAGCACAACCTAATCAGACCCAACAATAGAGAAGAATCATCAGAAATAATCAAATATTCTCCGAAAACATAGGACATTATGCAATATTTTCAGTATTATAACCTTTAATGTACAATTAAACCTCAAGACATTCATTTTCTCTCGCGTTTGATCTCTCACGCTCCTGAAAGTTTATGTCGACAAAGTAGAAGCCGCAGATAAATACAGATCAAATTCAAAAACAAAACTCATATCTTTAAATGAAATAAGAAGCCGCTTACAGACGCTCACCTCCACACAAAGTTGACGTCTTCACTTCCAGGTCAAGAAGAAGCTGTCAATCAAAAACTCAGTAGCCAATGAGAACACACCACTGCTGGCCCCGCCCCCGCGAGAGATTTGTGACAGAAAGACGAACGAAAACTCTGGGATCGTAAACGAAAACTTCAGAAGCATAAATGAAAACTCTGGAAATGCTTTTGTAAGTAAAGATCAGTGAAAGAAAGAAAAGAAACTGTTAGCAAAACATGCAGTGTATTAAAAACAAAGTCAAACATTTTGCCTGCGATTTATTTTTTTAAGTTTCAAAGACATTTTATTCAGTTTCAATTTATATTTTTATTAGTTTTTTTGAAAAGTTACGTTCATTATTTTTGGATCAAATGTAATTCCATAGATCCTCTTTATCACCTTTAAACACAAACCCCCGGTTTCACAGACAAGGCTTAAGCTAGTCCTAGACTAAAATGCATGTTTGAGTTCTTTTAACTGAAAGCAACTTGTACTGACAGATCTTAAAATATGTCAGTGTCATTGTTTTGTCTCAAGATGCACACCAATACTGTGTTTTTCGAGTGAACATCTATAAAAGCTACTTAAATGCCCTAATTGAACTAAGGCCTAATCCTGGTTTAGGCTAAGCCCTGTCTGTGAAACCGGGCCAAAGTGTGTAAAATAAATCACTAGTGATAGTATTTTATTCTGTGTTGTCATCATTCTGGTTGGATTTCAGCTTTAATGTACGTTTTTTTTTAATAAAGCAGCTGATTGTGTGTGTGTGTGTGTGTGTGTGTGTGTGTGTGTGTTACTGCGCGCCTCCGCGCCGGCAGGTGGCGATATGAGCGCAGCGCTGCTCGAGGCGGAGACCGTTGCTGTAGTAACGCTGACGTGCGCGTCTGTGGCTGAACCGCTGAACATGTGAGTGTAAATAAATCTCTTTTCACTAAAGTTCATCTTCACTATATGATCCCTAATAAAGCAGAAGTGTCATTAAATAACTGCAGCACACACTTAAACGGTTTCGACCAGATTTAGAGACACACCGCGACTGTATGATGGGATGTCTTGTCTAGTCTGTGATGTTTGTACAGTTGTTGTGTTTGTG
This sequence comes from Megalobrama amblycephala, assembly GCF_018812025.1. NCBI lineage: Eukaryota > Metazoa > Chordata > Actinopteri > Cypriniformes > Xenocyprididae > Megalobrama > Megalobrama amblycephala. The sequence continues at coordinate 17,533,297 of NC_063047.1, read as the reverse complement.
TTGTTGTTGTTGATACTGCAGGTCCAGGTGTGTTTGTGTGAAGGCGGGATGTCTGCGGTAAAGAGCCTCGTGCCCGCGCGCTTCCTCACGCTCGCCGCGCACCTGGTCATCATCATCACCATCTTCTGGTCCCGCGTGAGACACACACACACACACACACACACACACACACACACACACACACACACACAGAGACAGATCTAACATCTCTGCTCAAGAGAGTCACAGAACTCAGAATGTGTGTGTGTGTGTGTGTGTGTGTGTGTGTGTGTGTGTGTGTGTGTGTGTGTTACAGGAGAATAACATCCGGTCATGCCTGCCACTGGATTTCACTGAAGAACAATTCAGAGCAGAAGATACACGGTAAAACACACACCAGTTCAGTTCATATTCACATTTTTATTTGTCTCTCTCTCACACACACACACACACACACACAAACAAACAAACAAACAACCGTATACAGTACAGCATCTCCCTGCATAATATAAAAATGTTTCTAAGAATGAACACTGGAATAGAGCGGACATAGGTAAAAAAGTGAAAGAAAGAAAAGTACATAAACAGAAAATACAAGAAAAAAATAAAATGAATAGAACACATGAATAGGAATAGAAAATTTAACAGGATTAAAATTTACAAATGAAAAGTACATTGAAATAGAACAGGATTTATATTTAAATTATTTTTATATAAAAATAAAGAAAAATTCATAAGCATAACAGACAATAAACAGGAAATACAAGAAAAAATAAAATAGGACATCAGAATAGACCATTTAAAGTAGGAATAAAATTTATGTGTATAGAACAGACATGGGAATAAAAATAAAAGAAAAGAAAATGCATTAACAAGCATAACATAAACAGGAAAATACAAGAAAAAAATCAAATAAATAGCAGTAGCACATAGAAATAGGAATAGAAATTTTAACAGGAATAGAATTTATGTAAGAAAAAACAACTTAATAGAGCGTAAAAAAAACATTAACAAGCATAAACAATAAACAGGAAAAATACAAGAGAGAAAATTAAATCAAACATAGGAATAGAAAAGTTTACATAGGAATATAATTTTAAGAAATAGGAAACATGGGAAAGAAAATGGAAATGGAACAAACATACAAAAACTTATAAACATGAAATACAAGAAAAATTTAAATAAACAAGACAAAAAAGGAATCGAAAATTTATCAGGAATTTAATTTATGTAAGAAAAACATGTGAATAGAGGGGACAGGGAAAAAAAGACAAAAGAGCATAAAAAGAAAATACAAGAAAAAAATATAATGAATAGAACAGGAATTGGAAAGGAAAATTTAACATAGGGATACAATTTATGTAAGAAAGAACGTGATAATAGAACGGACATAAAAAGGAGAAATAAAAGGGCATTAACAAGCATAATATAAACTATAAACAGGAAAAATACAAGAAAAAAATAAAACAAGACATAGAAATGTAACAGGAATAAAATTTATGACTTGTAAGAAAAATGTAAGAAATAGAAAAAGTAAAAAAAAAAAACTGAAAGAAAGAGAGAAAAGAGCATAAAAAGAAAATATAAGAAAAAATCAAATGAATAGAAAATAGTAACTGGAATAAAAAATTTAACAGGGATAGAATTTTATGTAAGAATGAACATGATAATTGAACACATAAAAATAAAAGCAAAAACAAACAAAAAAAACAACATAATTCTAAATAATAATACAAGAAAAAAAATGAAATAAATATGACGTGGGAATAGAAAATGTACATATGAATATAGAAAACAAGAAAATGGGAATAGAACGGACATAGGAATGAAAAAGAAAAGATCATAAACAAGCATAACATACAAGAAATACAAGAAACTGTAAAATAAATATGAATACAATCAGTTTACAAACACATGTAGAAAATAGAAGTATATACAGGATATATGGCAAACATGCCGTTTTTTGCTGGATGTAAGCGTTGAGTCGATCTGATGATGCTCTTGTAGTTTTTCCTGTAGTAATATCTGACGTGTGTGTGTGTGTGTGTGTGTGTGTGTGTGTGTGTGTGTGTGTGTGTGTGTGTGTGTGTGTGTCAGGCTGGTGGTGGCTCTGTCTGTGACTCTGGCTCTGTTTGTCATTGAACTGGCTGGATTTCTCTCGGGAGGCTCCATGTTCAACAGTAATCAGGCCGTCCTGTGTATCCTTACAAATCATCCCGTCAATAACAAACTGAAGAATTAATTTCTGCTTTTCACTCTGGAATGTCTTTCCTCATAGCAAGTGCAACGAGTTAAAATAAATGATTTGTTCTGGTGATCAACATTATGTCACAAATATAGACTCTGAATCAGAAGAGCTGTGTGTGTCATTATTAACCGTCCTGATGGATTTACACTGAATAAATGTGTGAAGTAAATGTAGAGGATTGTGTCGCTGTCATCTGATTGGCCGAGGTGTTTCTCTGAACGTCTGCTCAGCTCTGGTCGCTCACTCCAGCGCCAGTGTCAGTCTGTCCTTCTTTGTTTTCCAGCAGTGGCCCTGCTGGACCTACTGGATCATATTCAGCCTCTGCAGGTCCGTCTTCTCACCCACATTTTTATTTATTACTATTAAAGTGCCCCATTATGCTGTTTCAGATATTCCCTGTCATGTAGTGTGTATTTCATGTCTGTTTGTGAATGTAAAATCTCTAAAAGTTTTAAAGATTTTTGTTTCCCAAGCTATTCTGAACAAGTCGTCAGTAATTTCAGTCTCACTTCCTGCTGAACCTATGTAGGTTTGTAACTAATTTGCATAATGCCCACCTCTGGTCTTCATTGGCTGAACAGTGTTTCCTTTGCCCCACCCTCAATCACTGTAGGTGTATCTGAGACGGGAAGAGTTTGGTTCGTGTTATTCATGTCGAAAAGATGTTTTTTTTTGCTTGATACGGTAAAAACAACTCCATCATTACTGTTCGTATCACTGTGTATCAAGCGCTGAGATTCAGATATGATAATGAGCATTTGGTTTCTGACCAATCACAACAGACTGGGCCATCTGAAGGCGGGGCTTAGAGAGACCGAATCTGTGAACAAACCATTTCAGACACTGAGAAAAGAGCTGATGCTGTAATGGATATTATGAGAGAATTAAAGTGTTTTTTGATGTTGGATGAATGTGAACATGTTGTAGGAGACTCAAAACAACATTAGGAGCTTTAAAACAGCATAATGGGGCACTTTTATAAGTATTATGAAAGCTTACCAGTATCTCAAAAAGGTTTGACTAACAAGTGTCCAACAAATGCATGATTGTAAAATATAAATGCATTATTTCTACATGTTGCTTTGGTATATTAAAATGGTTAATGTAATGAAAATGCCATCTGAATGGAGATGCGTTAGTCATAATTCATCATTTGTGTGTGTGACAGTGTGTTTCCAGCGCTCTTCGAGTTCATTCTGCTCATTTCACTGAAGTCAGTATGAAGGTTCTTCAGCCGAGGCTCTCGAGGACATGAAGACCCGCAGAAGAAACACTGATTACGCTTTTAGTGTGAGAGATTGTCACAGATAGAGATGGTCCCGTGTTTTACAGAACGTATCGCACGTCAACTCAGACTTCAGGAGGAGAAATGTAGAGATTTGTAGCTGATTATCTTTTCTCTGTGTTTTATAAAGGAATTAAACATACATTTCCACAGTGTGTTTGTGTGTGTTGTTGTCTTTTATAGTTTTGGGGACTTAATATGCATTTTATACAAAGACGTTATTGAAGCCTATTTCTGTCACATATGAAAATCATGCTTTGGTAAATCAATTGTTACACAAAAAGTAAAAATAATGACTTAAAATGTTGAAATTGTCATTTAATGTTGAAAAGATGTGATAAAAAGTTATAATTATGAGAGGATGACTATTAATCTCGTAACTATAACTTAGTATCTCATCATTTTGACATGTCATTGTTTCGACTTTTGTTATCAAAGCATTTTTTTGTCTCTTATGTGGCAGAATTGGGCTTCCATTACATTCACAGTTTATACAGTAATGGTAATATATGGGCCATTCTACAGAATTGGTGCAAACTGCTGTCCCACAACCAAAAAACACATTTAAAAAGCATTTAAGTATTCAAATTTTAGATGTTTACTAAGATCCTTATTATCTATTGAATATTAGTAAGCTTAATATATATAAAATCATCATTTATTGGCTAATTTCAATTGGGAGGTGTCTGTCCCGAACCCTAACGCCTAAATTTCAACTTGTGAAATTACTGAAATAATTTTTGCAATTTTTTCCGTTGTTGTTTTTTAAAATATATATTTAATTTTGTTTTTAAAAAGTGAGGTTAAAAAAATATATTAATTTGATATTTTTTTTTTAAGTCATGAAACTTTATGTAAAATATATATTATATTATTATATATTATATATTATATATATATATTATATATTATTATATATTATATTATTATTATATATATATGTCCCACATTTTCACATCATGACCGAAACTGTGTTTTCATTGTCTGAGACTGATTTTAACACACTTCTACATTTCTCATCAGGAAATATTCCAGTGCTCCTCCTTCTCACAGCCTCTCTTTCAGAGTAGATAAATCCATCATTCTGAGTTAAATGTGTTCAGAAGTCTGAACATCTGTATGGAACTTTAAGGAACGTCACTAACAAACACCTTTTTCTGCAATTAAGCAAACGTTTTTGGGTGTTATTCTATAAAATGTAGTTTTTATGTGTGATCAACTGTTCAGAACTGTGATAGATAACCATGTGATGATTAGCATCTTTGAGCGGCTCAAAAGTGTCTAAAATTGTCAATACCGAAACTTTCGGTACTGTTTCGGTAGTGACATCATTGTTTCGGTAGTGACGTCATTGTTTTGTTTCGGTAGTGACATCATTGTTTCGGTAGTGACATCATTGTTTCGGTAGTGACGTCATTGTTTTGTTTCGGTAGTGACATCATTGTTTCGGTAGTGACGTCATTGTTTTGTTTCGGTAGTGACATCATTGTTTCGGTAGTGACATCATTGTTTCGGTAGTGACATCATTGTTTCGGTAGTGACGTCATTGTTTTGTTTCGGTAGTGACATCATTGTTTCGGTAGTGACGTCATTGTTTTGTTTCGGTAGTGACATCATTGTTTCGGTAGTGACATCATTGTTTCGGTAGTGACGTCATTGTTTTGTTTCGGTAGTGACATTGTTTCGGTAGTGACATCATTGTTTTGGTAGTGACAAAAGGGAACATAATCATTTATTTGGGGGAAATAAACAAAATTTTAGTACAGTTATGCAAATCCTTAGAATTTTAGTATGTTTTATTATGCAAATCAATATTGTTTTAGTATTTGAGTTAATATTCTGTAATGTGATGTCGTCACTACTGAAACATGGGATGTTTTGTCAAAAATAAAGTATACTGAATGATCAACTAAGCTGTTATTATAGTGTTCATTCAATTCAAACTAATGAATCCTTCACTTTGAAATCAGTGTGATAAACTTTTACAAAGAAAGATTGGATTCAAAATACAACACATCTCATAAATTACACTTGAAATTAATTAAAATTGTAATTGTTATTGATTTACCTGTGAAAACTTTTTAATAAAATAGCAAAAAATATATTTACAATGTAGATGTAAACAAAATCTTAATAGGTCAATGTAAGCCTTCTTATTAAATTATTTATTATTGTGTTTCGGTAGTGACAAATTTGGGGAGAGGAAAAATAATCCAAAACTTTATGAAAATACAATATGAGAATTAACTACACAATTACTAGAAATGTGTACCTTGGATAATATACAGTTTTCATACATACAAAATTTGACAAAAGACGTTTCCAACTTTAAACCAGTTCTGTAGAATGACTCATATATTTATGTTGAGTACTACATTTATAAATATACAAGAAATAGATATATCTTAATTCCACACAGTATTAAATATTATAAAATTATATATATGATCTTCAAATATCCTGTTGTTTGTGTAAAATCTGTGAGGCGGGGTCAAAGTGATTGGCAGGTCTCGGCCCAATGAATGTTCTTTGTAGTGGACCAATCAGCGAGGCGTTCATGGCGGTTGGGCCAATAGCAGAACAGCTGGGTTTCATTTTAAATCCAGGCGGTTGAGAGAGAAACGGAAGAGCTGAAGCGCAGACCCAAGAACAGAAGAATCATCATCATGCAGGTATATTTATCGCATATTAATAATCTCATTTAAGTATAAGCGCATAAATATATATTTATAAGTGTGTAGGAGATGTTAGTGTAGCGAAGGGATTGATCTGTGAAGTCTTAAGCGTCATTGTCCGAGCGAAACGACGAGTGCTAAATCTACTCAGGCGTTATTAGCAATATTAGTATTTTTTGGATTACCAATATCTTGTTTTTATTAATGAAAGTGCTTTATTTGTTCAGTATGTTGAGTTTGAGATGTCTTTTGTGTGTGTTTTTAATCAGAATAAAGAGAACAGGGAACCCAGAGCTCTGCAAACACAGGTGACACAAACACTATCATGTCATTTCTGTTCATCTAGCGAGTTATAGAGCAGTTTACTGAGATCACGTGCTCCTCTGTAGCTGGACACGTCACTGATGTATGTCTGATGCTCATGTTGTGTGTTTGTGTTTCAGGCTGCTGGTGAGATGAATTCAGACACACACACTGTTACAGGTAAAACCTCAAGAACAAGAATTGTGCCTCGAACAAACCTTCCTTTATAAACTGACTATAAAGATGTGGATGTTTGCAATACGGTTGCTGTCTTGGTTTGACCTTTCTGCAAAGTTACTTTATTGTCTGGCAGGTGAATTTGTTTAGTGCACTAGATTTATAAATGATCTTAAAGGGGGGGGGGTGTGATGCTATTTCATGCATTCTGACTTATTTACACTGTTAAAGGGTTAGTTCACCCAAAAATGAAAATTCTGTTATTTATTAATCACCCTCATGTTGTTCTATAGCCGTAAGACCTTTGTTCATCTTCAGAACACAAATTAAGATATTTTTGATGAAAACCGATGGCTCAGTGAGGCCTGAGCAATGACATTTCCTCTCTCAAGATCCATTAATGTACTAAAAACATCTTTAAATAAGGTCATGTGAGTACAGTGGTTCAATATTAATATTATAAAGCCACGAGAATATTTTTGGTGCACCAAAACGACGACTTATATAGTGATGGCCGATTTCAAAACACTGCTTCAGGAAGATTCAGAGCATTATGAATCTTTTGTGTCGAATCATGATTCGGATCGCGTGTCAAACCGCCAAACTGCTGAAATCACGTGACTTTGGCGCTCCGAACCGCTGATTCGACACGCTGATTCGTAACACTCCGAAGCTTCCTGAAGCAGTGTTTTGAAATCGGCCATCACTATACAAGTCGTTATTTATTTATTTATTTATTTGGCGCACCAAAAATATTCTTGTCACTTTATAATATTAATATTGAACCACTGTACTCACATGACCTGATTTAAATATGTTTTTAGTACATTAATGGATCTTGAGAGAGGAAACGTCATTGCTGGCTATGCAGGCCTCATCGGATTTCATCAAAAATCTCTTATTTTTTGTTCTGAAGATGAACGAAGGTCTTACGGGTGTGGAACGGCATGACGGTGAGGAATAAATGACATTATTTTCATTTTTGGGTGAACTAACCCTTTAAAGAGTTGCATTCTCATGATAAACATGGCCAAAGTTTCAAAACATGAGTTGGACGTATAACAGAGTATTTCTGTGCCAAATACACCACTTCTGGATTTGGTACAGGATTCGGAGAGTGGTTTTTTTCCGAGTGTTTCCTGTATGACTTCAAAAGAGAGCGGAATTCCTCGTATAGGCACTTCTCCCTGATAAGCGTGCACACAAACATCACCCAGAGCAAGAGGAAGATCACGCCCATCAATGCGTTTCGTTCAGGATACGAAAGCTGAGAGATTTTTCAACAATGGTTGTGTCTTAGAAGGCTGCATACATCATGGAAGCAGTCTCATTGAAGAAAAATAACCGTTGCAACGTGAGAAAGAAATGACAGTATTTTACACCTCACAATGAATATCAGTCAATTTTAATACAATTACTTTTCTTAAATATGACCTCCTTGATGAAGTATGCAGCCTTCAAATGCGGCCTCCGAAATGAGACGCAGCTCCTGTCACCAAAGGAGTGTGTTTTTGGTTGTGAGGGAAAGATTACCTTTTTCAGCTTCCCAAAGAACCCAGCATTAAGTGAACAGTGGATGAAGTTTGTTTTTCCGGGGCAGCAAACGGATGTTTGTTTGTTCCCGAGAATTCGGTGACGAATACTTTGTAAACAAGTCCCAGTTCGGCACTGGATTTGCAGATTGCAGGCGGTGAGTAAAGCTGCATCAGATGTCTGTGTTTTGTTGGCAATCGATGCATATAATGTAAACAACACATTTTTGTTCCCTTTTTATTTATGATGTCACAGCTAGCATGCGATCTCTAGACAGAAGCTGCGTGCACTCGTTAGCTCCGCCCACGGCACTAACGGCAGACACGCCTCCAGGAGCTCGGCTTTTTTCAGAACGACTCGGTTTAGTGTATCTATCTTTTATAAATATGACAAAACTAAAGACTTTTTGGAGATGTGAAGGATGCATTGTTACTCTATATGTACTCAAGATTAACATGAGATTGGCAGAAACTGTGTGTGATACACCCCCTCCTTTAATTCATAGATTTAATAAAACACTATTTTTGTTGCATTGATTGATTTTTTTTTTTTTTTTTTTTTTTTAAACCATGATCACTGATGGATTTAGTTTTCTTTCAGGTCCTGGGAGAGTTCCAGTAAAGTCAAGCTCAAAGTGAGTTCACTTTAAAATTAATGCATGAATATGAAGTTTCACAACAACTTGAAACAACTTGCTTTTGGGGTGTTTCATCTTTCATTCCTGCTGAAGATCATGTGAATGTGTTAAAAAAAAATGGAAATGTGAACCCTTAAAGGTGCTAAAGAGGATGTTTTGTTTTATACATTTTTGCTATATTACTTGAAACTGTCTTTACTAACTGATAAAAGACTATTTATTAGGTGCACTGAAAGGAATAATATTAATATACATCATCTGTGCACGAGGTAGGGCCTTAAAAACATCAGCCAATCGTTTACGCGATCATCGCGTAAACGATTGGCCCTCTGGCTTGTCAATCACTGCCATGACGTTCCTTGTGAGAGACGAGTGCGGCTGTGCGCTCCAGTAACTTTCCACACTCCACAGGCGCCGCATGCAATGTTTTTGTCTGGAGACAGGAGTAACAACTGCAGATTATGAGTTACCTGCGGTGAGTCCGACATAATGAATCCACTAACACGACACAGAGAATGCCGGTGGTAAACACTCGTGTTCCAATACTCGTGCACGAATTTTGGGAGGCGTTCCCTCGAAATGAGGGGGGTTGTTCGTAAGCATGCGCTCATTTCAAAAACTCAGTAACAGTCTTTGGTTTCTCAGTCGACGAAAAGATCCTCTTTATCACCTTTTAAAGGGTTAGGTGACCCAAAAATGAAAATGTATCCCATAATCAAGCAATCCTAGGTGACTTTCTTCTTTCAGATAAACACAATCGGAGTTGCATTAAAACACATCCTGGCTCTTCCAAGCTTTATAATGGGAGTGAATGGAACCTTAGACTTTGAAGCCCAAAAAAATTGCATCCATCCATCATAAAAGTAATCCATACAGATCCAGGGGGTTAATAAAGACCTTCTGAAGTGAAGCGATGTGTTTTTGAAAAATATCCATATGCATTACTTTATAAACCATAATCACTGGCTGTCTGGGTGAATTAACCCTTCAAGTAAACCTAGTTAACTTCAGACTTCACTCGAGTTAATTACATTTACTGGAGAAGCAAAATGACTGTTAATGTTTCTGAGAAATTGATCACAGTTAGGTGAGTTTATGCTTTAAACAAGAACAAATATCTGCCAGTGAAGTTGGCAAAATAAACTTTTGTTTGTTCCTGTTTTATGCATAAACTCACTTGATCAGATTCTCAGAAAACAAGATTTTGCTTCTCCAGTAAAAGTTCATTTTTAAGTATGTCTAGATGTTTTTACTGGAAAACAAGACAGAAATACTGAACAAGAACATCAGTGTTTATTAATAATATCTGCTGTTCCAGAAAATTCACCATGAAAGACTTCGACATCGGCCGTCCGCTCGGAAAGGGGAAGTTTGGGAACGTTTACCTTGCGAGAGAGCGGAAGCTGAAGACCATCGTGGCTCTGAAGGTTCTGTTCAAATCTCAGATGGAGAAGGAAGGAGTCGAACATCAGCTGAGGAGAGAGATCGAGATCCAGTCGCACCTCAGGTGTGTGTTTGAGTTTTGTCAGGTGTGCCGCTGTTACTTCCTGTAGAAGCGGTTCATGTGGTGATCCTGATCTGTGTGTGAACAGGCATCCAAACATCCTGCAGTTCTACAACTACTTCTACGACGACACGCGTGTGTATCTGATTCTGGAGTACGCGCCGCGTGGCGAGATGTACAAAGAGCTTCAGCGCTGCGGACGCTTCGATGATCAGCGAACTGCCACTGTGAGTGATCAAACACACACCGGTTATCGTCTGTTGTGCGTCGCTGATGTTGATGCTGATCTCGTGTGTTTGTAGTACATGGAGGAGTTGGCCGACGCTCTTAACTACTGTCACGAGAAGAAGGTGATCCACAGAGACATTAAACCAGAAAACCTTCTGCTGGGCTTCAGAGGAGAACTCAAGATCGCAGATTTCGGCTGGTCTGTCCATGCACCTTCGCTACGGTAACAAGCATCCCTTAATACAAAAAAAAAAATAAAATATCTGCCAATGGGGGTCGGAGAAATGATCTGGTTTTTGCTTTAAAAGTTTATTTTTCTGACCCCTTTTTTTTGTTTTTGTTTTAAGCAAAATCTAACTTTATTTTGATGTTTTTCCACAAAATAAGACTTAATATCTGAAGTAATTTTGTTGCTCAAGTAGATGCATCTTGATTTAAGAATGTTTAGATGTTTGTAGTGAAACTCATCATCTCTGACCGTGTGTTTCAGACGCCGCACCATGTGTGGCACGCTGGACTATCTTCCTCCGGAGATGATCGAGGGTCACACTCACGATGAGAAGGTGGATCTGTGGTGCATCGGTGTGCTGTGTTACGAGTGTCTGGTGGGAAACCCTCCGTTCGAGACGGCCAGCCACACGGAAACATACAAGCGCATCACTAAGGTCTGTGTCGAGAACTACGTTTATTATACTCTCTCTTATTTCTACTGAAAATGCTTTTGTTTTTGTGTGAACAACCATTGCTGTCTGTCAGCAGAAATGCTTCAGGTTCTGAGGACTGGTTTCTCAAAAATCTTCTGAAGTTAAGAAATTTCTTACGGAAAATTCAAAGAAATTCTTAAAGGTCCCGTTTTTCGTGGTTTTTTCAAGCTTTGATTGTGTTTATAGTGTGCAATATAACATGTGTTCATGTTTCGCGTGTAAAAAAACACAGTATTTTTCACATAATTTACTTCTCTGTATACCGCTGTTTCCACTGTCATAAAAACAGGCTGATGACTTCCTTGTTCTATGAAGTCCCTCCTTCAGAAATACGTAACGAGTTCTGATTGTGCCAGCGGTTCCTGTGTTGTGATTCGACAGCAGCTCTTAGCGCATCTTGCCCGGAAAGGTCACGCCTCTTACCATAACGTGGAGATGCACGCGCTCAGTGTTATTGTAAACATGTCTTTAATTTTACCCTATCAATTTGAGCCGGAATCAGACCCGGTGATTGGACTGCGGGATGAAAATAACAGCGTTTCGACAACATGGCGACAAACACACTCTACAAACGCAACTCTTGTGTATTCCTGTGGGCGGAGGTTAGTCAAAAAACTGTTTTAGTGACGTCATTAAAGAAGGAAGTAGAGGGATGTAGTCCAAACTGGCCGTTCGATGTAGGCGACTTCTGTTAAATAAAATATCTCGCTTGGCATTGAACGTTGAGCTTTAAAATTTTACAGATTTTATTTATACTCTAACAACAACATTACACACTAACTAAAGTTTGAAACATGGGATCACGAAGAACGGGACCTTTAATGCTCTCAAGTGCAAGTGCGAATTCTTACGTTTTCAAATACTTTCATAAAATTGAATGTTTTGTGTGTTTTTTTTTGCATACATTTATATTCGATAACTCCACAAAGTTAAAAAAAAACAAAAGTCACATCAGGCAGAATGCTGTCTAATGAGCCATAACTGACAAAAATAATCATCAGTTTTAACCTTCCAGTCAAATATTGCGCTATAAACATCAAGCAGAATAAAATGACCATGGTGTAAGTGTTATATTCCAAGGCTAGCTGTGCATTAAAGGTGCAGTAAATGATTTCTGAGAATGTGGTAATTTCAAATCACCAAAACAGTCACGCCCCTACCCAAAAGGATCACATCTTGATAGCTCCACCCCACAAATTAACGAACACTCTATGCAACACAGGCACCTCCCCCTCTAATGTGTGTACGCCCCTTACTGCTGATTGGCTACAAGTGTTGTGGTGCTCGGTCCGATCCACTTTCAACAGCATTTCTCAGAAATCACTTTGAAACTATTTTAATGCACGACGTGATTCTTTATATAAACATTGTTGTCCAATGACTTGTTTGCATTATTTAGGTGTTTTATTTATTTGTAAGGCACTAGTTTTTTTGGGTTTTTTTTTTTTAGTATAATGAAAGTTGGCCATAGGAGTGTAAATTTGAATGAATTTTAAAACCTGCACTGGTTCAAACTACGCTACTGTACGTTTGATTCATGTCGAAGTGTTTGGGACATGGCTTTTAATGGTGAGACTTTTGTAATCAGTCAATATCATCTTTAATCATAAAAAAATTGGATTTAGATTTGTCGGCCAATATATTGATTATCGGCTTTCAAATATATAGAATTATCCATTTTATATACTATATATTATGCATCACTACAAATTGGAGGTTATTTATGATTTTTAAGAACATTCTTTTCAGGAATTCAAATTTTTAAGTTTAATCTTTGTGTTTTGTGCTCCTTTTCAAGTTTTTGCGAATGCAAAATGTTCTTAACTTGATACCTGACTGCTATTTTATTTAACGTTTCATGAAAGTGACCCCTGCTCATAGAGTTTAGGGCTGCAACAAACGATTATTTTGATAATCGATTAATCTGTCGATTATTGCACTGATTAATCAGTAGGCTTTGTTCGATTATTCTACTTTAGCAATTAGTTAAAATATTGAGTTATACTGTACTTTAAACTAGTAAATAAAACAAGAAAATCACTTCAGCTTTTAAAAGTGTATTTTTAATCATTTTTAAGCCAACTGAATAGACCAATATACTATAAATATAAATATATAAATATAATGTAATCATGTGGGGGTTTTTGTGAAAAATGAAACAACATGCATACATACACATATTACACATATATATATATATATATATATATATATATATATATATATATATATATATATATATATATATATATATGTGTACACACACAAACTATCGAGTTTATGGTCATTGAATGGCTTTCCTGAGGTAAATGTTACATTTTGTGTGATATATTTGTTTGCAAGTTTTATTGACTTCTTTCTGCGGTTAAAACTCCGATTAAGTGATTACAATAGAGATGGATTCATTTCAGTAAGTTCAGTAAGTACTTTTTGATGTTCATTCATGTTTATTTCGCGCTGTAATAGAGGGGAATAGGTTCACATGCCGCTTGAACCGAGGTGTTACAGCGATCTGCCACACAACGTTAAACAGTCACCACCACAAGTATTGTTTGAATCCCGTAGTAATATTGACTGAATTTAAAAGCTTAGACTTAGTTTTATATCAAAAGTAACCTGATCTGTCGGTGCGTTGCCGTTGTCTGTGTCCTCTTTGCTCTGCGATGCATCTTTCACTGTGTGAGAAAATGAACGTGTGGCGTGAGAACAGTGAGTTTGAATGAGAGTTGGTGGCCCTGCATGACAGTATTCTGTAGTTATGCTAAACGTTATGTTTGTTATGTTTATGCTATGTTAATCTCCCACATTTCACGGGTTCGACGTCGTTTGCACTATGCTCTCCAAAGCACTGACTTCTTTTATTGGATTGGATCCCGGAGGGCTGCATTACAGTATTGCGCTACAGCGCCCCACTGGTTACACCGCGTTATTGCAGGCCCTTCAAATAGGTCGTATGAGATCAAGAGACTATTCGACAACAAAAATATTTGTCGACAATTTATTGTCGACGTTGTCGATAATGTCGACTAATCGTTTCAGCCCTAATAGAGTTTCTCTTGTGTTTGTCACAGGTGGATCTGCAGTTTCCTAAAGTGGTTTCTGACGGCGCTCGTGATCTGATCTCTAAGCTGCTGCGTCACAGTCCGTCCATGCGTATGCCGCTCAAGAGCGTGATCGAGCACCCGTGGGTCAAAGCAAACTCACGCAGAGTTCTGCCACCCGTCTACAACCCACAGGCCGTCCCAAATCACTGATGGGATCTGCTCAAGGACCTGTTTGAGACATTCAGGAATCTGCTGGTCTGAGTTCACCAGTGGTTTGCGGTCTGTGCTGTCACCTGTGTGTGAGAAACATTAATTGGTTAAGATCTTTGACCGTTAATGAGCCTGATGTTTGATGTAAACAAACTCTAAGGTTGTTTTATTGCTCTTTTACACTGTCTTGTATAGCTGTAGTTCTCTGCTCTGTTCTTATTCATGTTTTTATTGTCTTCTATGAATGTGTCTTGTCAAATTATATTAAAATAAGAGCTTTCAAGGAGTTTGGTGTTGCGGTGTTTTGATTTGCACACTCAAGTGTTTGTTAAACTCCTGTACTGATGCATTCAGATGTTCACCAGTTTTGCCTGTTGGTGAAAATGTTGCTTACAGTAGTGAGTATCTCACATTTTCTTTGAAAACGTTAACTACATCTCATTCTGTTTGTGAGTGGTCACTGCCTTTGAAACAATTGTTCTGCCTTGATCTTTTGATATCCAGAATGACAGCTGTAGCCTTTCCTTCAGCCTGCTGGCTCATTCAGAATCTCATATTCATTTTGCTCTTTTTATGTAAAAATGTTTTACAGGTATAGAGTGTGCAAGAAGAACACATTCTTGTTGCTTTTGCGTAGTTTATGCTGTTTAATAATGAGTTGCATACTGCAGCTAATGAAAAGATCTATCTTGAACTCTGTCATGAAAACTATGTATAAACCTAATTAAACGATTTAATATTCAAAAATGAATTTATTCCTGCATGATATTGCGCTGTAGCCACATTGGACCAGCGGTTTGGAAAATGGATGGATGATTCAGCTGCGGTCGCCATCTTCTGGTCAGATGCGGGAATTCATTCGCCATGACCCTCACAGTGTATTATGGGATTTCTCTTACCATTGTAGGCTGCATCTAAAAACGAGGCTGTTGCCTTGCTGCCTTATCAGGCAATTTCTCTGCAGGCAGCGTTTGCGCATGACGGTACCTTACAAAAGGGCGAGCTTTGGTGAGAACTAAACAAATGTTTAATTACTACACTAGTAATTTCTTGCTAGAAATGAAATCAGAAGTGGTCAAAAACATACATTTACACTCAAAACTGACCAGAAACAACAACTTTAAGATGCCATATTTCTGTTTTTAGCTCAACTGTCACAGGATTGTGGGATATCAAAGGCAGAGAAGGATACATCAATGCTGCCTTCAGAAATCTACCAGAAGAAGGTATCTCAGGATCAGTGCTGCCAATTTAGTGATGTTGTCGCTAGATTTAGCGACTTCCCCACCCCTTTGAGACTTGAGCGCAACAAATCTAGCAACTTCTCGGACAAACCTTATCTAGATTCTGTGACTCGCCCACTGATCTCTATTTATATTATAGATTTTTTGTTATATTATAGATGTTTTGAAATCAGCCATCACTAGATACTGTTGTAAGTTATTTTGTTGTTGTTTTTTGGCGCACAAAAAGTATTCTCGTCAAGGTTGAACCACTGCAGTCACATGAACTGTACTAAATGTGTTTTTAGTACCCTTTTGGTCATCTGAAAGTGTTAATTGTCTTGTTGGTAATGCAGGCCTCACTGAGCCATTGGATTTCCTCAAAAATATCTTAATTTGTGTTCTGAAGATGAACAAAGGTGTGGAACGACATGTAATTAATGACAGAATTTTCATTTTTGGGTGAACTAACCCTTTAAGACAACTTTCTCTTTTCTTTTCTTTTTTAAACTCACATATGGGTAAATGTTGCATGTCAGTCGTCCACATCATTTACTTGCTGTACAGTAGTGCTGTAACCACAGCTGCAGTAATGTAGTATGAGTGGTAAGCTTATACAGGCATTTCAGTATCACTGAACTGCAGTTATACCGTATTTATACTTCATTATATTGCTTGCAAATCCAACTGTGCGAATACACCTGCATCTGAGACTTTTGAACACCAACATTTGTGTAGATGAATCTGTAGTTGGCATCCACTACAACCATCAATATGATGGAAAATCTTGATTTGTAATTGTAATACATGCTAGTGCTGTTGGCTGGGGGCTGAATGAAGACGTTTGTCCATCAATTGCTCCAATGCAATCAGGAAATTGCCACTTCACATCAAATTCATGTGCTATTTTCCTCCATTCTTCAGAAGTAGGTGTCTGAAAACATTTGTTTTATTTTTGCATTGAAATATAGAAAAGACAGTTGGGTAAAAACATTTCATTTATTTTCATTTATGTTGCATTTGAAACATGTCGGTAGTAAATATGATGGGATAGAGAGACCTAAACTGTCACTTATTTTATCTAACTTCTTCCAACATGAAAAATTGGGCTGGTCTAAATTGCCTCACTCTGGGTCGCTCATATAGATGTTGCCCAGATGATTTATCTATGGTTTCTGTCAAACAATAATCTAAAGGCTCTGAATAAGTTCACATTCAAGTTCCTATTATCCATGTTCACAGTCATAACAGTTCCATCACTTGTGTAGGCATACTGTCTTCGCCACTCTTCTCGCCTTTGTGGACTTTCTGCACGGTCCAAACAAGCAGCCAGGTGCACAGTAGCTGTTTTCCCATGGATCATTAGTATAACTGATGCTGCAAATATGAATATGAACAGGGGGATCTTTCCAAATGCATTTACCTGATCTCGTGGGACAACACATGGAATAATAACACGGCCATCTATTTCCATTCTATTCATCCCAAGATCCTGGAAAAGAGTCCATGCACTTTCTTCAGGGGTCACAGGGGATAGAAGGATCACTGGGATCTGGCAAAGGGTCCGGCTCACAATAATCCATATTGTCAGTCGTATTGTAAAACGTCCTGTTTGTCACTTGAATTAACCCATGAGCAATTGCAGATGCAGCACAGGCATCAATGCTGCAGTTCCACGGAGAGTAAAGAATGGTGTCTGTGATGCTGGGTAAAGGCACCAGGCCACCTGCTGGCATAAACTGGTCGGCAAGTGTGCCATGACCTACAAACACAATGTGTGTGTGACTTGCACCATCCTCTCTTGATTTCGGAAGATAGGGTCCCAACCTCTCCATAAAAAATCGTATTAGATTCACAAATTGAATCTGATTAATTTCTCTCTGAAGCCAGGAGACAACTGTGCTGTCTGTACATGTTCCCATGATATAATCCATTATGGTCCGTTCATTTTGATTCATGCTGAGAGAATATCCCCCCAAGTTCTTGATGAGGTTCTTCAGTTGGAACAATTTTTGGATGATTTCGCTGTAATGAGAAAAGTTGTACTGTGCATCAGTCAGTCACCTTCAGACCTTCATTATTGTTTGCGTTCTCAATATTGCGTTACTGTACAATTTCAGACAAATACAAGATATATTGGCTTTTGCCAAGACAGATAAATTAGTAGAAATTAAAAATTTGTAGGATATATCATACTGCATTGCATCCAGCTGTTCCTTTAGCTTTTGTCGGCCTTCCAGTATTTCCCTGGCTGAATCCCGTAGGAACTTGCTGGCCTCCGTGACTCGATTGCCCTTTACTAATTCTTCACTCTTCACAATCAGGTCATACAGACACATGCCTAAACCAATCGCACCCAGAACCTAGAAAGAAGCACAATCACAAAATCACTGTCATATGAGGTCAATACATTGAATTTTTAAAGGGTTAGTTCGCTCAAAAATGTAATTTCTATCATTAATTATTCAGTATTGGCTGACGCTGATCACGTGATCAGCATGATGCATGCGTGTGATGCTGACGCAGGAGCCGGCCAATAATGAGTCAAACCTGGAAGCGCTGGATGTAAGCAACGAATGAGAATGACACAGAAGAGAAGAGATTGTTGAATAAAGTCCTTATTTTAGTTTTGTTTTTGCGCACAAAAAGTATTCTCGTCTCTTCATAACATTAAGGTTGAACCACTGCAGTCACATGACTGTTTTAACAACGTCTTTAGTTCCTTTCTGGAGCTTGAATGTGTTGATTATATTGGACGAGTCATATACTGCTCGGATTTCATCGAAAATATCTTAAATATATTGTGTTCTGAAGATGAACGAAGGTCTTACGGGTGTTCAACGACATGAGGGTGAGTAATTAATGACTGAAATTTCATTTTGGGTGAACTAACCCTTTAAAACTGTTCTCTTAAATAATCAAAGAGGATTTCAAAGTTGCAATTTTCTTAAAATGGAATGCTTGAGAAAAGAAAGCTGATACCCTTGATCCTGCTTTAATGCCAATGCGTCCAATGTTCTCCACCATTTCTTCGGCAGATACCTTCAGGCTACTTGTGATCACAGGGGAACGAACGAGGCTCAGAGCTTGGCAAATAAAGCGCCAAGCTCTTGCGCCAGTTCCAACAGCTTATCTGCACATTCCTTTCGGTTCTCTATCCAGCGGAAGAGTGAATCACATAAAAGATTTGCTGCCTCCATGATTAGAGCAGGAACTGTGAGAAGAGAAAATATTTCTAATTTAAAGGTGCAATATGTAATATTTGTCCGCTAGAGGTCGCTAGAGGCCTATTCAAAACAAAGGCGTAGCTTGATGATGGCAAGTTTAAGCGTGGAATCATAGGACATGTGGTCTTCACCTCAACGGCCGTTGGAAAAGAATCAGGATAGGACTCGGGAAGAAATCATGTTCATGGATGTGATTATTAACGTTACTGTAGTATGAATCAGAGCAGGAGCGAGTGTTGTGGAGCTGAACGAGGAGCTGGAGCGATTGATCAACACGCCTCACGAGCAGCGGGACTTTTATTATGACACAGTCGCCTTTTCCGGTCGTGAGTATGAGGTAACGCAGCTCTGTTTATCATATTAGATACATTTGAGAGTGTTGAAAATGATGTTATAACGTTACTCTGTGCGTTCGCTCGGCGGCTGCTGTGAGACACTGTTACACACTGCAGTAAGATAGATCGATTTTACAATATCATATTAAATGCTGGATGATTGTGTTGATAAATGACATGCAATTAATTTTAAAACATTGTATGATGGAGAAAATTCTGTATTACTGTTGCTAAAAATAAAGCTGCATCTAATTATGCTATGTTAGCTACTTCACAAAACAGTGTTTTTCTCTGAGGCATGGTAAAGCATGAGACTCGCAAAAAATCAAGAAAATTAGATTTAAACAATGAGACTAAACACGTTGAGCTATATAACAACAATTAGTTTTCTGTCTATAAATATATCAAAACAGTTGTTCACTTGTCTATTAAAACATGTAAATATTAAAGCGTCTTTGGTGTTTCCATGGTTTCTACAAAATAAACCGGAAACCGAGGGTAACGCGGGTATGACGCCATTGACAGGCGACTCCTCACACGTCCCGGAGCCTTGATTAAAATTGCAATTTTCTCACGATTTACAAATAGTTGCAAACATTTGGGATATTGTAAGTACTCAAGTGAACAAAATATATATGGCCTAGTGCATGTTTTTGGATCTTTTACTGCAAAAATCTTATATTGCACCTTTAATTCTACAGGTTGTAGATTTTTCTCTGAGCCACATAGACACAAAATCATTCATGACTCACAAAACGCTTTACAACCAGAGTACTGTACTCAAACAACAATTAGCAAAGTCTAGTTTGGAAATTAGGAAAAGTAAACTAGTTAGAAATAATACAGATAAGAACTTGAAGTGAAATGAAGTAGACAGGAGAATAAACGAGTAGTCAAACACTACAAAAATTAATTAAGAATTTACCGTAATCTGTTAAAATTTAGGAAAATCCAGCTGAAGTCCTAAAGATTCTTGAAGATGATCTCAAAAATATTAGGGAAGGCTTTACTTCATGAAACTGATTGCTTTTATTTGTAAAAATGTACTTACATATCTTCTGTTTCTGTAAAGTAATCTGTCTTCAAATGCCAGCAGCCTGAGAACATGAACCTTCACTTGATTTGACTCTGAATT
Source organism: Megalobrama amblycephala (assembly GCF_018812025.1). Lineage (NCBI taxonomy): Eukaryota > Metazoa > Chordata > Actinopteri > Cypriniformes > Xenocyprididae > Megalobrama > Megalobrama amblycephala. Next base: position 17,512,850 of record NC_063047.1, on the reverse strand, counting down.
ACAGCAACCACTCCTTGACAATTTACAAGTACAAAGTACAAGTTTGTGCAGAGGTGGACAAAGTACATAACTCTATTACTTGAGTGAAAGTAGTGATAAAACTGGTGAAATAAGTTGTAAAGACAGATTTTTACTTAAGTAAAAGTAGAGAAGTACTGTGTGACGTATTTGAAATGATAACTGGTAAATTTTATTATGATTTCACTTGTTTAACTTAAGTAAGTGTGTAATGTTGCTGTTTGATCATAAACAACATCTGCAAAGTTACGACGCTCAAAGTTCAATGCAAAGGAGATATTTTCTTTTAGAGAATTCGCAGTTTAAAGGGATAGTTCACACAAAAATGAAAATTTGATGTTTATCTGCTTACCCCCAGCACATCCAAGATGTAGGTGACTTTGTTTCTTTAGTAGAACACAAATGATAATTTTTAACTCCAACCGTTGCCGTCTGTCAGTGGTATAATGCATTGAAATGGGAACTTCATCTATAAGAGTCAAAAAAACACGACAGACAAAACCAAATGAAACCCTGCGGCTCGTGACGACACATTGATGTCCTAAGACACGAAACGATCGGTTTGTGCGAGAAAACGGTATTTATATCATTTTTTGATATAAAAAATTTGTCTGTGCATGTTTGTTTTTTTTACTCTTATAGATGGAGTTACCGTTTCAATGCTTTATACAACTGACAGACGGTTGGAGATAAAAAAAAAATAAAAATTGTGTTCTACTGAAGAAAAAAAGTCTTCAGCTTCTTCCTGGGTTAGTGACATCACAAACCCCAAAATTAATATAAACCCCGCCCCCGAGAACACACAACAAAGGGAGTGAGGCCATGTTGGGCTGCTTTAGAGAAGAGGAAGAGTTGTTGTAGTAGAGTGTTGTTGACATGCCATTGAACCTGTTTCTCTGTGGAGAGAGGAGAACAACCATCTCTGCAGCCCTCCATCAATCAGCCTGTATGGTAGAATGGCCAGACGGAAGCCACTCCTCAGTAAAAGGCGCATGACAGTCCGCCTGGAGGACTCTCAGAACCTTCAGGATAGACAGGATATGTCTTTTGATATCAAATGTTTTCCCATTTTTTTTGGCATCACACAGTCTTCCTCTGAGAGCTTGCATAAAAGTCTGTTTCTTTAAACGTGTCACATGATCACGGTCTGACCCTCAGGAGTTGCTGCAGAACATTCTGGAGAAGTTATTCATGATGTCCCATGGTTCAGTTGTGACATTAAATATTATGTAACGAGACCGCTAACAATACGGGTCTAAGTTGCCATATGCAGTGATTAAAAAGCTGTGCTATTTGTGTTAATTTCAACACAACATTCTCAAGCTTTGAAATATTATTTTGGCATAATCAGATCCTGAAATGAAACATGCATTTGATACTATTATTTAAAACCATTTTATTATATGTCAGTAATGCAGCTGGACCAATCAATCCCCTTTCTGTCCAGAAAACAGTTCAATATGTAATATTTAGCATCTTGCATGTGACTCATATAAGAGAGGAGGGCTGACCATGAACCTCAGCACACAAACAATGTGTCATAAAGCAGCTAATTTACACCAATTTAAGTAACTTTTATATTGTGTCTACACTTAACTAACAAGAATTCATATGTTCATTCATGTGATAAAACACACCCAGATGGTTTTAGAAGGCTGTTGCTATAATAACACCCCTCCTGACCTCATCACATCATGTGATGTTGCTCCATCAGGATGATGTTGGTGGACCAGGCCAGCAGAACATGTGTTGGGTTATTTGATGAATAACAGTAGACCTAAATCTTACACATTTCAAATGTTCCCTGAAAAACTCCAAAGATCAGACATTTAGTTTGCTGGTCTTAACTGGCCACCAATCTGATTTCCATTCCAACATTACATGTCAATTAAAAAATGAAAAAAAATATTTAGTTTTATTTTTGTAATGTGCTTCGTAAAGTCATAATTTTGTTAAAATATAGTTTTTATCTTACAATGGTTACTATTTACTATTTTTCATATAGTGTGATTTTTCTTGCGAATCGGATTAAAACATAATTATTAATATAATTATTACAATACAAAAACGTATAAAATGCATTCTCCCCATTTTTTAATTAATAGATAATTAAAAGTGAGATTTCAATTATATTTTTATCTCTGAACTAGGAAATGTCCCCGTTTTTCATTTATGAAATCACCTTAGAAGAAGGTGTTCGGTGTTTTAGCAGAATCAGGCCATAAGCTTTAAATTCAAATTCATGCCATCTTTATTAAGGTCAGGTTAAGTCAGTTAATTTCATTTGAATTGCTCTTTTCACAACCCATATCGTTTCAAAACGGCTTTACTGAATATAAAACGGCTTTATTTTTAAAAGCATGCTAAAATAAACTCAGGGCCTTTTATTATGAAATTGCTGTACGCATGGCGCGTGTTTTCCGTTTCTGGCTCACAGTCGCAGCCGTCAGTATTCACGCCCGTTGCAACTTGCAAATCTCAAAGAATATAAAGTATTTATTAATCAGTCTGTTATAAATGCAGAAACTATGAAAATCTTTGAAAGAGCTACACTTCTGGCCTGTTTTTGCGATATATGAGTTTATCTGTCAGGATGGCCGAGCGGTCTAAGGCGCTACGTTCAGGTCGTAGTCTCCCCTGGAGGCGTGGGTTCGAATCCCACTTCTGACAAGCTCACTTTTCTTCATCGAAATACATCTTGTAACATAATGCTACTATATCACACAACACCAGTAAGTCCTGGAGAGGCTGATGGAAGTGTTACCCATTCCACAGAACATGAGCACATATATTTTATAAGTTGTGTTTGTATATGTTCTGTTTTTTTCTCCAAAACATCTAGGCACAGGAATAGTTTTTTTCCCAAAGGCTATTCCCTCTTGAACAGTTAAATGCCCTTAAAATGCAATACTCCACTGTTTAGTGCAATATCTTCGTAAAATGTATTAATCCTATTTATTCATAATATTATTCACAATACTTTAAATATGTTCATTATCTGTAAATGTTTATTCTGACTAAATCTATCTGTCTTATACTTTATATATTTTTTAATTTATTCTAAAAGCAATATATGTTTTGTTATATTTTTATGTGTGCACTAAAAGCTTCAATACCAAGTTAAATTCCTTGTGTAAATTCCAGTGGCAATAAAACTACTTCTGATTCTGATATTTTTCACCTCTGAACTAAGAAATGTCCACGGTTTTCATTAAGGAAACATTAGAGGAAGCTGTTCTAAGATGTTTTAAAAGCCCTTAAGCTTCGTAACAATGTCAAATTCATGCTATCTTTATTTAGGTCAGGTCAAGTCAATTCGATTCATTTTATTTGGATTGCTCTTTTCACAGTCCGTGTCGTTTCAAAGCGGCTTTACTGAAAATTGTGCTCTGCAAAATAAACTCAGGGACTTTTATTATGAAATGACTGTACGTATGACGCGTGTTTACTGTTTCTGGCTCACAGTCGCAGCCGCCAGTATTCACGCCTTTTGCAACTTGTAAATCTCATTGAAAATGTTATAAACATGCCGACTGTAAACTTCATAGTCAGTGACAGAACTGCCGCATCAAAGCTCGTGTGTCAGGATGGCCGAGCGGTCTAAGGCGCTACGTTCAGGTCGTAGTCTCCCCTGGAGGCGTGGGTTCGAATCCCACTTCTGACAACTTTCTTTTTCATTGAAATAAAGTCTATAGCGTCAATGCGACTATACCACACAACACCAGCAAGTCCTGAAGAGGCTGATGGAAGTGTTACCCATCCTACAGAACATCAGCACATTTCTTTTACAAATTGTGTTGATATGTTCTGTTTTGTCTTCATTGTACTTCAGGACACACCCAACCATTCAAATATATACAAGCTCCCCCTTCCCTTTTTTCCCCTTTGTGGCATCACAAAGATGCTGCAAAAAGCACAGAGTTCAGATTACAAAACACCATTCAATACCCAGACTAATGTTACAGCCCTTGTCTAACATTGGTTCCCTTTCTGTGGTGCTCATGAAATATTTAGGTACAAATTGTTGGGCATTTTTAAATTAACTCACCTCAGCTAGAATGATAAATGGAGTAACACTGTGACAGCTAGTCCCAGGCTCCCTTATTTATAGTCTAAAAATTATTTTTTTTCTATACTTTTGTGTGATATATTATCTTCAGCATGCTTGCACAGAAAGATTTTGAGTGAACTTTGAGCAGCTCAGCCTCGGGAAGGGTTTGTTTAATGTCTGTGGGTGTGGGAGAAACAGAGTTCAACACTATAGTGTATAATGTAAATATCACATTAACCACGTAATAAATAATGTTAACATACTGTAAATACATTCACTTTTAAATATGACTGAAGTCCATTCATTTTAAACGGTGCGAACAATGTGCACATAAATATTTCACGAGGATCCTGAAAGCACAGTTAACATGATAGTCCGGGTATTGAATGGTGTTTTGTCATCTGATCTCAGTGTTTGAAGCATGCTTTCTTCAAGTGCTGTGACTACAGTGACGACAGACAAGAAAGAAAGAAGCCTTGCATGTATGAACATCTATTTTTCCTGCCTGAATGCATGGGTGTGGGTCGAAATGAACCTCTCTATACATCACACGACAGTCTATACTGAGCATTTATAAAGACAGAGATGTCAAGACATTCATTTACTTTTTCTTATAGAGTATATACTTATAACCTGGCATTGATAAAATAATAGTCATGGCTCATGTTTGTCTGTTTCTGACCTCTGATAACCCTTTGATGCATGAATAGAGCTGTCCAGTTAGAAGGTCAATCAGAAGACTAACTTATGAAGCCCCACACATGACAAACAGGAAAAAAAGAAAGCAAAATCGTGCTCAAGATTTAGCAAACCGAGCGAACGAAATAGTAAATCGTGCTCAAGATTTAGCAAATTGAGGGAACAAAATAGTAAATCGCGCTCAAGATTTAGCAAATCGAGCGAACGAAATAGTAAATCGTGCTCAAGATTTAGCAAATCGAGGGAACAAAATAGTAAATCGCGCTCAAGATTTAGCAAATCGAGCGAACAAAATAGTAAATCGCGCTCAAGATTTAGCAAATCGAGGGAACGAAATAGTAAATCGCGCTCAAGATTTAGCAAATCGAGGGAACAAAATAGTAAATCGCGCTCAAATCAAGGGAACGAAATAGTAAATCGCGCTCAAATCGAGGGAACGAAATAGTAAATCGTGCTCAAGATTTAGCAAATCAGGTGAACGAAATAGTAAATCGTGCTCAAGATTTAGCAAATCGACTGAACAAAATAGTAAATCGTGCTCAAGATTTAGCAAATCGAGCGTACGAAATAGTAAATCGCGCTCAAGATTTAGCAAATCGAGCGTACAAAATAGTAAATCGCGCTCAAGATTTAGCAAATCGAGGGAACAAAATAGTTAATCGCGCTCAAATCAAGGGAACGAAATAGTAAATCGCGCTCAAATCGAGGGAACGAAATAGTAAATCGTGCTTAAGATTTAGCAAATCGAGTGAACGAAATAGTAAATCGTGCTCAAGATTTAGCAAATCGAGGGAACGAAATAGTAAATCGCGCTCAAGATTTAGCAAATCGAGCGAACGAAATAGTAAATCGCGCTCAAGATTTAGCAAATCGAGCGAACGAAATAGTAAATCGCGCTCAAGATTTAGCAAATCGAGCGAACGAAATAGTAAATCGCGCTCAAGATTTAGCAAATCGAGCGAACAAAATAGTAAATCGTGCTCAAGATTTAGCAAATCGAGTGAACGAAATAGTAAATCGTGCTCAAGATTTAGCAAATCGAGCGAACGAAATAGTAAATCGCGCTCAAGATTTAGCAAATCGAGGGAACAAAATAGTAAATCGCGCTCAAATCAAGGGAACGAAATAGTAAATCGCGCTCAAATCGAGGGAACGAAATAGTAAATCGCGCTCAAGATTTAGCAAATCGAGTGAACGAAATAATAAATCGTGCTCAAGATTTAGCAAATCGAGGGAACGAAATAGTAAATCGTGCTCAAGATTTAGCAAACCGAGGGAACGAAATAGTAAATCGTGCTCAAGATTTAGCAAATCGAGGGAACGAAATAGTAAATCGTGCTCAAGATTTAGCAAACCGAGGGAACGAAATAGTAAATCGCGCTCAAATCGAGGGAACGAAATAGTAAATCGTGCTCAAGATTTAGCAAATCGAGTGAACGAAATAGTAAATCGTGCTCAAGATTTAGCAAATCGAGGGAACGAAATAGTAAATCGTGCTCAAGATTTAGCAAATCGAGGGAACGAAATAGTAAATCGTGCTCAAGATTTAGCAAATCGAGCGAACAAAATAGTAAATCGCGCTCAAGATTTAGCAAATCGAGCGAACGAAATAGTAAATCGTGCTCAAGATTTAGCAAATCGAGCGAACAAAATAGTAAATCGTGCTCAAGATTTAGCAAATCGAGTGAACGAAATAGTAACTCCTGCTCAAGATTTAGCAAATCGAGCGAACGAAATAGTAAATCGCGCTCAAGATTTAGCAAATCGAGCGAACGAAATAGTAAATCGTGCTCAAGATTTAGCAAATCGAGGGAACAAAATAGTAAATCGCGCTCAAATCAAGGGAACGAAATAGTAAATCGCGCTCAAATCGAGGGAACGAAATAGTAAATCGTGCTTAAGATTCAGCAAATCGAGGAAACTAAATAGTAAATCGCACTCAAGATTTAGCAAATCGAGGGAACAAAATAGTAAATCGCGCTCAAATCGAGGGAACGAAATAGTAAATCGCGCTCAAGATTTAGCAAATGAAATAGTAAATCGTGCTTAAGATTTAGCAAATCGAGCGAACGAAATAGTAAATCGTGCTCAAGATTTAGCAAATCGAGGAAACGAAATAGTAAATCGCACTCAAGATTTAGCAAACCGAGTGAACGAAATGGTAAATTGCGCTCAAGATTTAGCAAATCGAGCGAACGAAATAGTAAATCGTGCTCAAGATTTAGCAAATCGAGCGAACGAAATAGTAAATTGCGCTCAAGATTTAGCAAATCGAGCGAACGAAATAGTAAATCGTGCTCAAGATTTAGCAAATCGAGGAAACAAAATAGTAAATCGCACTCAAGATTTAGCAAACCGAGTGAACGAAATGGTAAATTGCGCTCAAGATTTAGCAAATCGAGCGAACGAAATAGAAAATGTGCTCAAGATTTAGCAAATCGAGCGAACGAAATAGTAAATTGCGCTCAAGATTTAGCAAATCGAGCGAACAAAATAGTAAATCGTGCTCAAGATTTAGCAAATCGAGCGAACGAAATAGTAAATTGCGCTCAAGATTTAGCAAATCGAGCGAACGAAATAGTAAATCGTGCTCAAGATTTAGCAAATCGAGCGAACAAAATAGTAAATCGCGCTCAAGATTTAGCAAATCGAGGGAACAAAATAGTAAATCGCGCTCAAATCAAGGGAACGAAATAGTAAATCGCGCTCAAATCGAGGGAACGAAATAGTAAATCGTGCTTAAGATTCAGCAAATCGAGGAAACTAAATAGTAAATCGTGCTCAAGATTTAGCAAATCGAGCGAACAAAATAGTAAATCGCACTCAAGATTTAACAAATCGAGGGAACAAAATAGTAAATCGCGCTCAAATCGAGGGAACGAAATAGTAAATCGCGCTCAAGATTTAGCAAATGAAATAGTAAATCGTGCTTAAGATTTAGCAAATCGAGCGAACGAAATAGTAAATCGTGCTCAAGATTTAGCAAATCGAGGAAACGAAATAGTAAATCGTGCTCAAGATTTAGCAAATCGAGGAAACGAAATAGTAAATCGCACTCAAGATTTAGCAAACCGAGTGAACGAAATGGTAAATTGCGCTCAAGATTTAGCAAATCGAGCGAACGAAATAGTAAATCGTGCTCAAGATTTAGCAAACCGAGTGAACGAAATGGTAAATCGCGCTCAAGATTTAGCAAATCGAGCGAACGAAATAGTAAATCGTGCTCAAGATTTAGCAAATCGAGGGAACGAAACAGTAAATCGTCCTCAAGATTTAGTCATTTGAGGGAACGAAATAGTAAACCGTGTGCATGATTTAGTACTTTTTTCCTGCATGTCATGTGTGGGGCTCCGTACTTTTGAAAGAGTTGGTCAAATAGAAAGTAAATGTTCTTGAGGTACTGGTGTACGACCACTTTTGTCAGCCATATGTATATTTAACTGACACTTTTATCCAAAACAGACAGATTAGGAAAATTACTTTGATACCACTGAAAGTCTATTTACCCAAAACTCTGATGGTTCAAAATGTTCATGAAGAGAGCGTATAATAAATCCATGAATCAAGCAGTCTTCTGTCTTCTGTCAAGTCTTCTGAAGAGACATGATCACTTTATCTGAAGAACTTTTTTATTTGTTGGTAACCAAACAGTTGGTCCCCATTGACTTCCAGGATTTTTTTTATTACTTTACTATGGAAGTCAATGGGGACCAGCAAAAGTGTCCTTTTGTAAAAGTTGTCATGTCCTGACTTGTTGTCATGTTGTTGAATCTTACTAACTTGAGAATATCAATGCCTTAAATCAGAAGCTGAAAATGGAGGACTATATTTCATGATAACTTGTATGTGCAGGTGAGCAGAGAATTAACTTTTCAGTGTATTCATTGGCAAATGTCATTTCAGGACAAGTCAGCGGCCGAATGAAAATACACTTACAGTACACGTGTATGTTTGCTATATGGTGTGTTAGGGTGATTCTGCACTTCTGTGACTGGAAGAACCAGTTCTTGATTAATCACTGCAAACGCGGCCACAAACACTGATGAAGATTTACATACAGATTGAATTGTTTGCATTGGTTTTTCCTTTCACTGTTGAAACTTGCAAGTCACAGTGAACAAATAAAAGGCTAAAAATGATTAAAGGCAAAAAGGGCAGAGTTTGCATGCTACTCGCAAGTTAGGCTTAGAAAACAAATCAGTCAATTAACTTTTTTCACATTCCTCCATAGAGCATTTTGTTGTTAAGTACACAAACACATCCATCTCCTTTTTAAAGTAAGAGTGAATGTGTCCATTTGAGGGCGTATGAATCAGACAATCAGAAATCAAATGGAGAGACATGTGAAATTATAATTGACCGATGACCTAGATATAATGCCTCTTAGCTAATAATTCATTTAAAGACCATAAATGTGACCATAAACAGGCATTGCAAGCACATATTTGAATTACTTGCAGAATATATCCCTAAAACTTATTTAGCTCCCAAATGTTGAGATTACAGTAACTAGTCTGTTTATGCAGGGTTAGCTAATAATAGTAATCTCTTGTGCTCAGAACTGTTTCCCGGAGCAACAGGAGACAGAAAAACATTATGGGAAAAGCTTAAATGTGTCAATGATTTAACACGGATCATATTAATAAAAATACAATGCAAGACATGAGAAAATGGTGGAAATGGTGCAATTTGTGCTTGAAAGCCTTAGGAAATTGTTAAGAATTTAATTTGGAAACTTAAATTTTTCTCATGCACTTACATAGCAGGATGCGTCTAATATTATTATCATTATTGGTAAACAGATATGCATTTTTAATGGACTCTCAATCCTTTAATTCATCATGAAACTGAACAAATGTAGGGCGGGGCTTGATTTTTTCTGTGGAGAATTGATTGGATGGTTGTGGTTAGCTATTGGCGGATCTCATGTGAGTGACAGGTTGCCCCGCCCTCGCCACCAGAGAATGGAAGAGATGAGGGGATGTTATTCTTATTCAAGATTACAAGGAACATGAATTTATCAAAATGATCAATTATAATAAACACTGCAATATTACATAAAAAAACAAGAACTGTAAGTTTTGATTTAATCTCCTCTGTCTCTCGCTTCTGTGTCTGTCGTTAAACAGCTTTTTGGCCAGATAAACTAGGAGAGGAAGACTTGAATCTGTTCCAGTAATGAAACAAAACTTGGCTTGTGAACTAGTGAGATGACAATCAACAACCCCACTTGACCTGAACGGTCTTTACTTTACTTTTGTACTTTTTCTCAAAAAGTTGGTTGTCTCCCAGCATTTTAGGCTACAGAACAATGCAAAAAAACAAAAAAATAAAAAACAAATACCAACAATTCGATACAACAATACAAAAATACAATAATTTATTACACTCTCTGTCTCTGCTGCATGGGTTTACAGCTGCTTGGACTGATCTGGATGAATCCCCGATTGACCAAATACTAAAATAATATGCGAGTTAATTCTCCACGATAAAGTTGTTGCGTAACCACTGCTTTCATTGGCAAGTGACATGATGACTTTATACTTTACCTTGCTTCAGAGTCAGGAGAAGCTAAATATCTCCAGGAACTGCTTGAAGACCTTGCCCCCTATTAAAACATTCACAACAGTTATGATCGAATGACATGAGAATTTAAAAGGCTTAAGGTTAAATTTAAGTTTTTAAGTGCATGCATCTCACAACCCACACTTATGTACACACTTTCTCTAATGCATTTTGTTCAAATAAAGCGACATTTAATGGATGTAGCTCCTCATAAAGATTATGGTTTTCCTGCTTGAATGTTGATTATTTTCCTCATATTCTCCATTGTTGCAGCTCCTCTCTTCCCAGTCTGTCAGTAACGCTCTGTTTAGTTCCTGTCTCTATGAAGCCCCTCCTTCTGAAAAGCACATTGAGCTCTGATTGGTCGGCTGGAGCAGTGTGTTGTGATTGGTCATTTGGGAAATGTCCCGCCCCTTACCATAACTGCCAGTTTCAACACACTACTAACTAACTCAACCAGGCCCCGCCCCTTTATTCTGCGTATGAATGATTCAAATGAGGAATATTGTGAAGATGGAGGCGTTTCAGGGAGTTCAGAAACACTGACACTGATATAGAGAAGAAGACTTTTTCATGCTCAATCAGCAACATTACACACTAAAGACAGATGAAGATGGAGAAAAGCATTATAGGACCCCTTTAAATAATGTCTGAACCCTTTTCCCTCTCTGATCATGTAAATGGATCAACTTGAAGGCCTACATCCAGACAACATTTTTACACTGTCTACGCAATTTAGATTGTGTGCTTTATACATTTATACTGTAGTCTTTAAACTTGGTGTATAATGGTGATTCTGCACTTTTCCATACATGTCTGTATTCACCTCCACAATGAGGACTGAACAGGAAGAACCAGTTTTTATGAACAGCAAAAACAATCCCAACGACTGACTGACATACACACATGAGCCCAGACAAGTAGTGAATATCTGTCAGATTTAACAGATACATGTATAGATTATGTTTGGGTTGCATAACAGCCTTTTCTTTCATATTGTGCTGTATATCTGAGAGAAACAAGAACAAATGTAGGGCGGGGCTTGATTTTGTCTGTGGGGAATTGATTGGATGGTTGTGGTTTGCTATTGGTGGATCTCAAGAGATGTTGATGCAAGAGGGAGGGGAAGTTATTCTGATTCAAGATTATAAATCATTAATAATAAATACTGCAAAATTCCATTATTAATAGTTCAAGACTTTAAACATTGCATTTGACATTCCTGCTTCAAACTCTACAGTGCCAAACCCTGGTTTGTTTACATCTGGTTGGTTACAGTAAGTAATCTCCAGTGCTCAACGCCATTACCCATGTGTGATGAGTAACAAGCTCCTCTGAGATAAATCACGAAGAGAAGCACTGATAGTCTCTTCATTGCAAGCAATAAAAAATCTCTGTCTCTCATTTCCTCAAGCTGTTTGGCCAGCTGTCTAAAATGGATTTTGGAGACTTGACTCTGTACCAGACCAATGCAATCAAAAATACTCGGCATGCAATGACAATAAATGTCCTTATCTGACCTGAACTGTGTTGGCTTTCCTTTTCTCATTTTCTTTCTTTGCTTTGACTTTTGAAACTATGAAAAAGACATGCAAACTAAACCATAATAAACCAGATTCAATCCCAAACGAGGAAAATTCCAGTAACTACAATGCTACAAGTTAAGTTCTTATAAGTTCATGTGCTCTTATAAGGTCTAAGTCCATGCAATATTTTGAGATAGTTGATTTGTCGGACTCAGACATTCCACTGTGTGTGATATAAATACAGACATTATGCTAATACAAGATTAATGAATTAATCCCTCACTTTATTTCTACCCTTTAGGCATTATCCTTATAAAAAGTTACACTTAATAAAGTTCAGATGCTCAAGCTTAGCCAGAACATATTTCTGAAATGCTTCTTTAAACAGCAATCAATCATACTCTTTTATTAGAGTTGTCATCATGAATGCAGTACACTACAACATACTTTGTGCGCTAATAGGGTGCGTTCGTGACTCATCAAAAAACTTAAGGCTTATAAAAGGAGCCTCGTGCACACTTCTGTTCACTGCACTTTTCAGGAGCACAGCCTACAAATCACACCCGATCCTACTACACGAGTAAGTACATTATGGCTGTTTACAGCTCTCATACACTTCTGTGTTCAGCTTCAAGTGCATATGATCGTGCTTTAGATCTGCCATATGTCATATGCATTGCTTGCTAATATTTGCATTGCGCTGCTGCAACAAATGATTCACGGCGTCTGAAGATATTCATAGGGGTTAAATGTTTAGTTCACCCAAAAATGAAAACTCTGTCATTTATTACTCATCCTCATGTCACACCTGTAAGACCTTCGTTCATCTTCAGAACACAAATTAAGATATTTTTGATTAGATTTTTTAATCCTCCATTGAAAGCAACAAATTTACAACATTCAGTGTCCAGAAAAGTAGTAAAAACATCGTTAAAATAGTCAGTGTGAGTACAGTGGTTAAACCTAACGTTATGAAGCGACGTGCTGCTCACATGATCAGGCATCGGCCAATACTGAGCCGCCGTTCGGACGTAGAACCTGGAAGTGCTGCAACATAAATAGCACAGCAGAATGAAAGGGAGAGACTAATTTGTTGAATAAAGTCATTATTTTTATTTTTATTTTGCGCACAAAAAGTATTCTCGACTGTTTTAACGATGTCGTACCTTTCTGGAGCTTGAATGACGGTAATTACGTTGCTTTCAATGGAGGATAAAAAAACCTCTCGGATTTCTTCAAAATATCTTAATTTGTGTTCTGAAAATGAATGAAGGTCTTATGGGTGTGGAATGACATGAGGGAGAGGAATCAATGACTATTTAAAGAGTCATTTCAGTGCATGGATATCAAATCTGAGCTGTATGGGTTTTAGAACTGTAATATGTGCTATTCTTATTTTCATTTTGCATGACATTTTTTCATCGTATGTATATAATATGTGCTCAAATGTGATCACACTGAATGGAGGAAAGCGTTACGTAATGCTCAAATGCTCGTGCATGAGGAAAAAGACAAGGGCGGTGTGAATGGAGCACTACTAGTATGCAATTCAGTAAACATTATATCGTGTAAATCTGCCTTCGCAATCGCTGCTTTACATTCCATCTGATGACTTCCTTTTACGCTGCTTTCACATGATCTGCAGTTTCCTCTCTTAATTGTTTTCCTCCGTTTTTTTTTGCAGTGGCTCCCTACACACTCACATACTTCGCGCTCAGAGGTTCGTATGAAAGGCTGTTTCTTTAATCTTGTCACATGATGCATGTCTGACCCTTCAGAAAAGTCTGGAAAAGTTTTTGTGACGTGGTTCAGTTGAGACAGCTGGAGCTGCAAACAAAAGAAGTGCTAGTTTCATGCAACACAAGCCATATGCAACTATTAAAAAACTCTTACATTTTAGTAGTTGATTGAATTTGCATGCAACTTTAGCAATACTTAAAAAAAAAAAAAAAAAAAAAATATATATAATATATATATATATAATCTTTGGTTATCCAATCAGACATTTGTCTGAAGGCATTTGCCCTAGATAGGGGAGGAGGAAGAAAGGCAGTGAACTTCAGCCCACATGCACTCCATAACACAGCTCCTCATGAATCATGGAATGAGTTTACTTTGTCTAAAGCAGTGTTTGCGTTATCATTGAGTCTAATGTGCACTTTTATACATGTGATTACACACTAAGATGATTGTAGAATGCTGTTGCTATAGTAACGCCCCCTGACCCCATGTCATGTGCACCTCACAGGCAGATGTGGTGCCTTGAAGATTATGCTGGCAGACAAAGAGCAGCAGCTGAAGGAGAACCTGGTGACCTTTGAGGAGTGGGGAAAGGGTGAAATAAAAGCCAGCTGTGTGAGTTTTGTTTTTATATATAGGATTTACCATTTGAATTTTGCACCGGAACTGTTGTAAATGTAAACAATCTATGCATGGTTTAATGCAGTTTAATGTAATTCCCTGGTCTGCATATTGATAGTGTGTTACTTGATTTGTTTTTAGCTCTTTGGACAGTTGCCCAAGTTCGAGGATGGTGATCTGGTCCTGTATCAGTCCAACACCATTTTAAGGCATTTGGGTCGCAAACATGGTAAAAAAAAAAAAAAAAAAAAAAAAAAAGTTAGATAGTTGACCAAAAAAAATGATCATTCTCACCTTATTTATTCACTCTCACATTGTTCCAAACCTCTATTCATTTCTTTCTTGTGTTGAACATAAAGGAAGATATTATGATTTAGTTGTTGGTCCCCATAGTAAAGAAAAAATACTATGGAAGTCAATGGGGACCAATGGCATACTACTGTTTGAAATCTTTATTATTGCATGATGAATACTGTCTTTTTTAAAAACCATATACAGTATGTAGAACAGAACTGTTATAATTTATCTTTTTAAACATTCAGGTGCATATGGAAAAAACGACTGCGAGGCTTCTCTCATTGACATGATGAACGATTCAGTTGAGGATCTGCGCCTAAAATATATTAAGCTGATCTACCAGGAATATGTGAGTACTGTAAATCTCACAGATTGTAAGTTGCTTTGGATAAAGCATCTGTAAATGAATAAATGTATTATTTTGTCCCCATCTGTAGGAGACTGGTAAAGAGGCGTTCATCAAAGATCTGTCCAACCAGCTCAAACCATTTGAAGCCGCTCTGGCCAAAAACAAATCTGGATTCCTAGTCGGTGATCAGGTGAGACATCCAGAAGAAATACTAGGAGGATAACTGATGTAATTTAGTACTTGGTAAATTCTGACCCCCATCTACGTTTCGTGTCTCCTCACAGATCTCATTTGCGGACTACAACCTGTTCGACCTTCTGCTGAATTTTAAAGTCCTTTGCTCCACCTCTCTGGACTCCTTCTCTGCGCTCAAGAGCTATGTGGATAAGATCGCTGCGCGGCCCAAAATCAAAGCCCTGCTGGAGTGTGACGCCTTCAAGAAACTTCCCATCAATGGCAACGGCAAACAGTAGTTCTTCAGGACACTGATAGATCATTCTCAAGCAATGGCACTTGATGTTAAAAGGCCTTAACTGGTGCTCCCACGTCTTTATATGAATATGTATTTTGTATGTTTAACTGTTTTTACTAACAGAAACTAATGTATCAATTATTATTATTATAAATAAAATAAGATTAAACATCCAGAATGGTTTCATTGCTGCTTATATATACCTTGTTATTGAACAACTCTAAAACATGTTTTAAATTGCATTAAAATATAACAAATTTATTAGAATTCATTAGAATTATTTTGAAGCACTGTCATGATGATCCCTACTGGATATTCATGTTTATAAATAGAAATTATGTATAAAATGGACCAGTGATGAGCATTTGTTACTGAGTTTGATAATATAAAAATATTTATATGGTTATATTACATTTTCATGTTATATATTAATATAGTTAATATTAATATATATCATATATGCATATAATAGCCTATATTGCGTTTTTTTTCTCAGTTACAGAACAAAAGTGTCAGACATGTTTCTTACTCCTTCAGATGACATTTTCCGGTGAAAATTGTTATTTTGGTGATGTTTAAAAGACGTAGAATTTGTGATTCTGAAGCAAACATTAGATTCATCCGCGCTGAGGAGCCGTGTCGATGCACAACCCACGTAAAGATGATAAGTCCGCAAATAACTGCAAATGCAGGTTTCAAACAGAGATGGCGACAAAGAGGCAAAACTTACAGACTGCAGCTTTAAACAGCAAACGTAAGAATAATCGTAAGTTACAGGTACTACAACATGAATGACCCACTGGAAATCATTCATACTCTTTTATGAGAGTGTTGTTATGAATGCAGTTGTATGCAACCACAACACACTTTCCGTGCTTCCGGGAATGACTCATCAAAAAACGTAAGGCTTATAAAAGGAGCCTCGCGCACGCACTTCTGTTCACTGCACTTCAGGAGCAGCTCGCGCACACAGCTTTCAAACCGCACTCTATCCTGCTACTACACGAGTAAGTACCTTATGACTGTTTACAGCTCTCGTGCACTTTTGTGTTCAGCTTCAAGTGCATATGATCGTGCTTTAGATCAGCCATATGTCATATGCATTGCTTGCTAATATTTGCATTGCGCTGCTGCAACAAATGATTCACAGCGTCGTTGCAGTCAGCAGTGTGTCTGAAGATGCTTAAGCTGATATTACATAATATAGAGCTATTTAAAGAGTCAATTCAGCGCATGCATATCAAAACTGAGCTGCATAGGTTTTAGTACTGTAATGTGTGCTATTCATATTTTCAAGCATTTTGCATGACTTTTTTTTCATCGTATGTTTATAATATGTGCGCAATTGTGCAAGTGTTACATAATGCTTCAATGCTCGTGCATGAGGAAAAAGACAAGGGCGGTGTGAATGGAGCACTACTAGTATGCAATTCAGTAAACATTTATATCGTGTAAATCTGCCTTTGCAATCGCTGCTTTACATTCCATCTGATGACTTCCTTTTACGCTGCTTTCACATGATCTGCAGTTTCCTCTCTTAACTGTTTTCCTGTTTTTTTGTTTTTTTTTGCAGTGGCTCCCTACACACTCACATACTTCGCGGTCAAAGGTTCGTATGAAAGGCTGTTTCTTTAATCTTGTCACCTGATGCATGTCTGACCCTTCAGAAAAGTCTGGAAAAGTTTTTGTGACGTGGTTCAGTTGAGACAGCTGGAGCTGCAAACAAAAGAGGTGCAAGTTTCATGCAACACAAACCATATGCAACTATTAAAAAACTCTTACATTTTAGTAGTTGATTGAATTTGCATGCAGTTTTAGCAATATTTGAAAAGAAAAATGTGTGTGTGTGTGTGTGTGTGTGTGTGTGTGTGTGTGTGTGTGTGTGTATATGTATATATATATATATATATATATATATATATATATATATATATATATATATATATATATATATATATATATATATATATATATATATATATATATATATATATATATACACACAGTACAGTACAGTCCAAAAGTTTGGAACCACTAAGATTTTTAATGTTTTTAAAAGAAGTTTCGTCTGCTCACCAAGGCTACATTTATTTAATTAAAAATACAGTAAAAAACAGTAATATTGTGAAATATTATTACAATTTAAAATAACTGTGTACTATTTAAATATATTTGACAAAGTAATTTATTCCTGTGATCAAAGCTGAATTTTCAGCATCGTTACTCCAGTCTTCAGTGTCACATGATCCTTCAGAAATCATTCTAATATGCTGATTTGCTGCTCAAGAAACATTTATGATTATTTTCAATGTTGAAAACAGTTGTGTACTTTTTTTTTCAGGATTCCTTGATGAATAGAAAGTTCAAAAGAACAGCATTTATCTGAAATACAAAGCTTCTGTAGCATTATACACTACCGTTCAAAAGTTTGGGGTCAGTAAGAATTTTTATTTTTATTTTTTTGAAAAGAAATTAAAGAAATGAATACTTTTATTCAGCAAGGATGCATTAAATCAATCAAAAGTGGCAGTAAAGACATTTATAATGTTACAAAAGATTAGATTTTAGATAAACACTGTTCTTTTGAACTTTCTATTCATCAAATAATCCTGAAAAAAAATATTGTACACAAATATTTTGTACAATTGTACACATTAAATGTTTCACAAATAAAATGTATCACAGTTTCCATAAAAATATGAACCATTTTCAACTGATAATAATCATAAATGTTTCTTGAGCAGCAAATCAGCATATTAGAATGATTTCTGAAGGATCATGTGACACTGAAGACTGGAGTAATGATGCTGAAAATTCAGCTTTGATCACAGGAATAAATTACTTTGTGAAATATATTCAAATAGAAAACAGATATTTTAAATTGTAATAATATTTCACAATATTACTGTTTTTACTGTATTTTTAATTAAATAAATGTAGCCTTGGTGAGCAGACGAAACTTCTTTTAAAAACATTAAAAATCTTAGTGGTTCCAAACTTTTGGACTGTACTGTATATAATAATATTATTATTATTATTATTATAATATAGCTTATTATTTAAATCTATTATTTTGCTATATGATGCACAACTGTATGAATGCACTCTCTGTTCAGAGAATGAAGAGTTGAATATTCTCCACTCCATCGATAATCTTTGGTTGTCCAATCAGACATTTGTCTGAAGACATTTGCCCTACATAGGGGAGGAGGAACAGCAGTGAACTTCAGCCCACATGCACTCCATAACACAGCTCCTCATAAATCATGGAATGAGTTTCATTTGTTGTCCGTAAAGTCTAAAGTAGTATTTGCATTATCATTGATTCGAATGTACACTTTGATGCATGTGATTACACACTTACTGCATCTCATTCCAAAAGCTGCGTCCTCCGGAGCTCACATTTGAAGGCTGCAAATTAAGATTGCAATGTAAGAAAGAACGAAATCGCAGTATTTTACACCTCACGAGGAATAACAAATTTTATTACGGTTACTTTTCTTAAATAGGACATCCTTGATGATCTATGCAACCTCCGGTGGACGCAGCCTCCGAAATGAGATGCAGCTTCTAAGATGATTGTAGAATGCTGTTGCTATAGTAACGCCCCCTGACCTTGTGTCATGTGCACCTCACAGGCAGATGTGGTGCCTTGAAGATTATGCTGGCAGACAAAGAGCAGCAGCTGAAGGAGAACCTGGTGACCTTTGATGAGTGGATGAAGGGTGATCTAAAAGCCAGCTGTGTGAGTTTTGTTTTTATATAGAATTACGATGAGAATTTTGCACTAGAATTTAGCTATTTTAATGTAGTTTCATGTAAGTCATTGGTCTGCATATTGTTTTAGGTCTTTGGACAGTTGCCCAAATTCGAGGATGGTGATCTGGTCCTGTATCAGTCCAACACCATGTTAAGGCATCTGGGTCGCAAACATGGTAAAAAAAAAAAAAACTTGCCCAGAAATGAAAATTCAGTCATTATTTACTCGCTCTCATGTTGCTCCAAACCTGTATTAATTTCTTTCTTGTACTGAATCCAAAAAAAGCTATTTTGAAGAATGTTGGTACCAAACAGTTCCTGGTCTCCACTGACTTCCATAGTATTTATTTATTTATTTTGTTGGTTGTCAATATTCTTCAAAATATCTTACTTTTATGCAGTTTCAAAACAGACATGCAGGTTTAGAACAGGTAAGGTAATTAAGGTAATAAACACATAACGGTTCATTATGTAAGGTCTTTATACACCACTGAAAACATAGTTATGTATATTATATTGCATTTCTGTCAATAGATCCTCTTAAAATTTACACATTGCACCTTTAAGTTTGTTTTATAATGTGACAAGGTCTTGACATGAACTTTTTTGCTCAGCAGCCACTGTGTCTAGTGGTTTTCCAAAGTCACTAGCCACTCAGCATTTTCACTGGCCACAATTTTGACTTCAATACCATGGGGAAAAACTGCCATACAGATATTTTTAATATCATCTCATAATTTGTCAGCAGGTTTATTAGGCTGCTGTCACTTTAAGAGCTGATGCGCGGATCCATTATACTGTTACACATACGTTTTCTTTCTCAACTTTTTACGTTCACTTCAAACATAACTGACTGTGTTTACATGAATACTCACCAAGACCGGCATTTTGACATTATTTTGTGTGTATTTGACTGTTTAAGCGCAATAAGCAGCGATAAAAGAACTCAATTTAGTACTGAGAGGCAGGTTTATTTGGCGCACTGTGGGCGTGAGAACAAAATCTGCGGGAATGAGTAAAATTATGCAAAATTATGTGGATTCCCACACCGAAATTCAAGCCTTGTAACACCAACAATGTTCATCCGGAGCAAATGAAACGAATGTAACTCACTGTTGGAGAGATGAGAGAGTGTGTCTATTCTGCGGAAAATGAGTATTGGAAGCGTTTCAGATATTTCAGTTTCGCTAAAAAATTTTATATTTTTGGCAACACTACATTGCACTTATTTTATTATTTCAGATGCCTTTCTGAAAGACTACAATTGAAAAATGTATATATTACATATAAAATTCAACCTGGGTTAACTGGGTTACACGCCACTGCTGAAATACACCTGTAATACATACATCATTTATCCTTTTACACATTCAGGTGCATATGGAAAAAACGACTGCGAGGCTTCTCTTATTGACATGATGAACGATGGAGTTGAGGATCTGCGCCTAAAATATATTAAGCTGATCTACCAGGAATATGTGAGTACTGTAAATCTCACAGATTGTAAGTTGCTTTGGATAAAGCATCTGTAAATGAATAAATGTATTATTTTGTCCCCATCTGTAGGAGACTGGTAAAGAGGCGTTCATCAAAGATCTGTCCAACCAGCTCAAACCATTTGAAGCCGCTCTGGCCAAAAACAAATCTGGATTCCTAGTCGGTGATCAGGTGAGACATCCAGAAGAAATACTAGGAGGAAAACTGATGTAATTTAGTACTTGGTAAATTCTGACCCCCATCTACGTTTCGTGTCTCCTCACAGATCTCATTTGCGGACTACAACCTGTTCGACCTTCTGCTGAATTTTAAAGTCCTTTGCTCCACCTCTCTGGACTCCTTCTCTGCGCTCAAGAGCTATGTGGATAAGATCGCTGCGCGGCCCAAAATCAAAGCCCTGCTGGAGTGTGACGACTTCAAGAAACTTCCCATCAATGGCAACGGCAAACAGTAGTTCTTCAGGACACTGATAGATCATTCTCAAGCAATGGCACTTGATGTTAAAAGGCCTTAACTGATGCTCCCACGTCTTTATATGAATATGTATTTTGTATGTTTAACTGTTTCTGATAGTTTTTACTAATGGAAACCACTGTTATTATTATTATAAATAATAATAAAAAAAAACACATCCAGAATGGTTTCATTGCTACTTTTATATACCTTGTTATAGAATAACTCTATACCTGTATAGAAAACATGTTTTAAATTGCATTAAAATATAACAAATTCATTAGAATTATTTTGAAGCACTGTCATGATGATCCCTACTGGATATGCATGTTTATAAATAGATAAATAGAAATGATGTAGATAAAATGGACCAGTGATGGGAGTTTGTTACTCTGAGTTTGATAATATAAAAATATTTATGATTTATATTACATTATTATATTATATATCAATATAGTTATGTTAGATAAATTTATATATTATTCAAAATATATTTATACAACATTGTTTTAAAATATTCTATAATATTACACCCCCCCCCTCCCCCTTTTTGTGTGAAATTATGACACACTTAAAGGGTTAGTTCACCCAAAAATGAAAATAATGTCATTTATTACGCACCAAAAATATTCTCGTTGCTTTATAATATTAATATTGAACCACTGTACTCACATGAACTGATTTAAATATGTTTTTAGTACATTAATGGATCTTGAGAGAGGAAACGTCATTGCTGGCTATGCAGGCCTCACTGAGCCATCGGATTTCAACAAAAATATCTTAATTTGTGTTCTGAAGATTAATGAAGGTCTTACGGGTGTGGAACGACATGAGGGTGAGTAATAAATGACATTATTTTCATATTTGGGTGAACTTTAGGTCATAACAATAAGATAAAAGTCTAAATTATTAGATTAAAAAGTCGAAATTCTATACAAAGTCATAATTACGACATTAAAAGCCTAAATGATGATAT
Source organism: Megalobrama amblycephala (assembly GCF_018812025.1). Taxonomy (NCBI): domain Eukaryota; kingdom Metazoa; phylum Chordata; class Actinopteri; order Cypriniformes; family Xenocyprididae; genus Megalobrama; species Megalobrama amblycephala. Next base: position 17,490,827 of record NC_063047.1, on the reverse strand, counting down.
GCTAAATCGTAATTTTGACTTTTTATGTCACGGTGACTTTTATGTCATAATTATTAATTTTAATGCAATAATTCCGACTTTTCATCTCATATATACCACTTTGTATGCCATAATAACGACTTTTTAATGCCATAATTATGATTTGCAAAAGCTCTTATGTGGCGTAAATCTTCCAGACTTTTATTTTGAAAGCCTTCAGGATCAGGCGCGTCTCTGCCTTCACGCTTCTGTCAGCTCCATAGCCATCTGCACAGTTAGCAAGTGCAGTCTCTACAATGTCTTCTGTTGAAGAAATGTCCAACTCCTTGGGGGAGAATTTGGAGGAGGACGGAGTAGAAGAGGAGAACCCGGTGGAGGAGGCGGAGATGGAATATGAGGAGCCTGTTAAAGGAGGTTATGTCTTCTACAGGTGAGGTTAGCAGCTAGCTTAGCATGATAACTCAATGTATGTGCGGCGAATCACTTCAATTACAGATGTTTTATTTATTTATCCTCCTCTTTATTATGTTGGACATCAGCTTTTAATGATGTTTTCGATTACATCTAATTCGTTAAAGCATCAGTGTACAGGCAGCTGTGTTAGTTATGTTTATGAGTGATTCACATAAACTGAATAAAAGATCTGAATTAAAATGGTATGAAAACTCGTGAGGAAGTTTATATAAATAGTGTAATAACCACTAAAGATGTGTTCTTATGTCAGTTCAGAGTGATTCATATTCACTTGAAATGAATCAATACGTCAGAATGATTCATTTGAACTGAGTTAAGAGAATTGAGCAGGATTTAATCAAAAGTAGGCTTTTTGATCACCCACTGATTTTTGTTTTGGCCACTTTCATTTCTCAATTATTATTATTATTATTTTTTTTTTTTTGAGTGATTCACATGATCTGAATTAGGAGTCTTTGTAATCCTGGGCTAAAGAAGAGTCGTTTTAATCCAGATCAGGACTATTAGAGTCTGTTTAATCCTGAGTTTCAGTAAAGGGAAGTTTCTCATCATTGATTCTGAGTGATTCACACAAGATGAATCCATAAAAATGAGCCTAAAGAAGTTTTTTTTTTTTTAATGTTGAAACTTGTTTGATGATCACTTTACCCATTTTCTGATTCAAATGAACTAAATTCAGCTGTCAGAAGTTTGAGAATTAAGAGATTCAAATGAACCGTTTTCTTTATTGATTCATTCTATTGACTCGTTGCTGACTCCCATGTTCTTTGTCACTTCTCTTGATTTCTGCCTGATTTTGAATAAAACTTAAGAGAATCATGACGTTTAATATGAGCTGAATCAAAATAAATAGGTAGGATTAAAATATCTGGCATGAAACAGAAGTTGCGCTCGTCTTTTCTTCCATATTGTTTTGTATATCCGAATGAAACGTTTCTCAAACAAGAACAAATGTAGGGCAGGGCTTGATTTTGTCTGTGTGGAATTGATTGGATGGTTGTGGTTTACTATTGGTGGATCTCATGTGAGTGACAGGTTGCCCCGCCCTCATCAGAGAAGAGAAGAGATGCTGCAAAAGGAGGGGAAGTTATTCTGATTCAAGATTACCAGGAACATGAATTTAAAATAATGATGTGCACCGATAAATCATAATAAACATTGCAATATTCCATAAAAAAACAAGAATTGTCCATTTTGGTTTCATGGTGACTTTAATCCAGATGAAAACAAACAAAGTTGGTTTCTATTGATATTATTCTTGATGGCAGCTTATTCAAAATAAATGTCATATAGAGTCATATCACATTCAAAATACAAACTGAATCACTTCTTTGGCTTTATTAATTCTAAAGAGGTCCATTTGAGTCTTGGTGAAATGAATGGGCCCTTTAATGTGATTGTTTTGTTCTTTTAGGGACAGAAAAGAGTGGGCGGATCTCGAACCCGTTCCTCAAGATGATGGACCGAACCCTGTGGTGAAGATCGCTTATTCAGAGAAATGTAAGTACCTTTTATTCAATGAAGCTTGAACCAAAAACAGCTCTATTTTTAGTATCACACATTATCATTGATTCCTCATCTTTCATGTCTCTCGTATCACACTTTTTCTCTTCTCACATAATAGAATAATCTCAGTTTATGTCCATCGTTCTATTACATGCCCATTTATTTATTTAAGTAGTCATGTGATGATTAATGGGATAATGTTATAAACCAGTTCAGTGTGAAACACGACCCGATCATGCTGTCAGGGTTTATTCAGGTTAATGACTGTATGCTGTTAGTTGCTCGTTTTATTAATGTGAATGTTAAATCTGTCATCTGCAGTCACAGACGTGTTTGACATGTTCAGAGCGCTTCTGAAGAACGATGAGAAGAGCGACAGAGCATTTGCACTGACCGCTGAAGCCATCGAGCTCAACGCCGCAAATTACACAGTATGGTGAGATAACTGATAATTAAATCAGCTTATAAATGTGAATGTTACGGTAAAAACTGTGAAATATTATTACAATTTAAAGGGATAGTTCACCCAAAAATGAAAATTTATTACTCACCCTCATGTCGTTCCACACCCGTAAGACCTTCGTTAATCTTCAGAACACAAATTAAGATATTTTTGATGAAATCCGATGGCTCAGTGAGGCCTGCATTGACAGCAATGACATTTCCTCTCAAGATCCATTAATGTACTAAAAACATATTTAAATCAGTTCATGTGAGTACAGTGGTTCAATATTAATATTATAAAATAACGACTTATATAGTGATGGCCGATTTCAAAACACTGTTTCAGGAAGCTTCGGAGCGTTATGAATCTTTTGTGTCGAATCATGATTCGGATCGCGTGTCAAACCGCCAAACTGCTGAAATCACGTGACTTTGGCGCTCCGAACCGCTGATTCGACACGCTGATTCGTAACGCTCCAAATCTTCCTGAAGCAATGTTTTGAATCGGCCATCACTAAATAAGTCGTTATTTTGTTTTTTTGGCGCCCCAAAAATATTCTCATCGCTTTATAATATTAATATTGAACCACTGTACTCGCATGAACTGATTTAAATATGTTTTTAGTACATAAATGGATCTTGAGAGAGGAAATGTCATTGCTGGCTATGCAGGCCTCACTGAGCCATCAGATTTCATCAAAAAATATCTTAATTTGAGTTCTGAAGATGAACGAAGGTCTTACGGGTGTAGAACGACATGAGCGCGATTAATAAATGACATTATTTTCATTTTTGGGTGAACTAACCCTTTAAAACAGCTGTTTTCTATGTGAATATATAGTAAAATGTAATTTATTTCTGTGTTCAAACCTGCATTTTCAGCATCATTACTCCAGTCTTCAGTGTCACATGATCCTTCAGAAATCATTCTAATATGATGATTTGCTGCTCAAGAAACATTTCTGATTATTATCAGTTGAAAATAGTTCATATTTTTATGGAAACTGTCATACATTTTATTTTTCAGGAGTGTTTGATTAATATAAAGTGCAAAAGAACAGCATTTATTTAAAATAGAATCTTTTGTAACATTATATAAACGTCTTTTACTGTCACTTTTAATCAGTTTAATGCGTTCTTTGCTCAATAACTATTTCTCAGTCTGCACTGGGTTGCAGATTTAAACATCTGGTTGCTTTGGTCTGCAGAAAGCAAGTGCAAGAAACCTGCACTAAAGTGTGACTTTTGATGTCTGTAGGCACTACAGAAGAGTTTTACTGCAGGCTCTTGATAAAGACCTGAGAGAAGAGATGAAGTATATCACAGCCATCATAGAAGATCAGCCTAAGAACTACCAAGTCTGGTAAGTCCATCTCAGCCTGTAGGTACAAATGAGTTTGAAGTTTATTTAATAGTGATGTTAGTGTCAGTGTTTCTGAACTCCCTGAAACGCCTCCATCTTCACAATATTTCTCACTTAAATAATTCATACGCAGAATAAAGGGGCGGGGCCTGGTTGAGTTAGTTAGTAGTGTGTTGAAACTGGCGATCATGGTAAGGGGCGGGACATTTCCCAACATTTCCCAACACACTGCTCTAGTCGATCAATCAGAGCATATTGTGCTTTTCAAAAGGAGGGGCTTCATAGAGACAGGAACTAAACAGAGCGTTACTGACAGACTGGGAAGAGAGGAGCTGCAACATAATGATTATTTGTTAAACAATCTTCAGGCATCACAGGCGGATGGTGGTGGAGTGGCTGAACGACCCGTCGGATGAGCTGCAGTTTGTAGCAGAAATTCTCAGTCAAGATGCCAAGAACTACCACGCGTGGCAGCACAGACAGTGGGTCATCCAGGTACAGATTCACAGCCGCAGTGTGGCGTGTAAACTGTTTGCTGATCTGCATCTGTTCATGGTCTGTCTCTGTGTGTCACAGGAGTATAAGCTGTGGGACGGAGAGCTGGAATATGTGGAGGAACTGTTAGAGGAGGATGTGAGGAATAACTCCGCATGGAATCAGAGACACTTCGTCATCAGCCACACCAGCGGATACTCCGACCCTGTCATCCTCGACAGAGAAGTGCAGTGAGTCTTATTCATTGACACTACCAAACCAGAGCCTTTTTGCTCAAAGATTTTTCACAATGATCACAATTCAGTTTTGTTTTCGTTCTTAAAGGATTAGTTCACTTTCAAATAAAAATTTCCTGATAATTTACTCACCCCCATGTCATCCAAGATGTTCATGTCTTTCTTTCTTAAGTCAAAAAGAAATGAAGGTTTTTAATGAAAACATTCCAGGATTATTCTCCTTATAGTGGACTTCAATGACCTCCAAACGGTTGAAGGTCAAAATTACAGTTTCAGTGCAGCTTCAAAGGGCTTTAAACCCTTTAGGGCTTTAAATTCTACTTATGGAACGAATGCAGCGCTAGTTAAATTTTTTCCGTAAGTAGAATAGGGAAGGCGTAGGACATACAGCATAAGCTTTTTGAAGAATACAAAAGTGCGGTTTTGGCGAAAGCACTTACAAATCCGATCATTTGTTATTATAAAGCATATACATTTACATTTTTTTGGAAAATGACTGATGGTTTCGCTAGATAAGACTCTTATTCCTCATCTGGTATCATTTAAAGCTGCACTGAAACTGTAATTTTGACCTTCAACCGTTTGGAGTCCAGTGAAGTCCACTATAAGGAGAAAAATCCTGGAATGTTTTCATCAAAAACCTTAATTTTTTTTTAACTGAAGAAAGAAAGACATGAACATTTTGGATGACATGGGGGTGAGTAAATTATCAGGAATTTTATTTGAAAGTGAACTAATCCTTTAACTTGTGATACATCTGAAAAAATTACAATAATGAAAAGTTTAAACTGATTTCGTCCATTGGTCAAAAGGAAATCTATGTATATTTTTCATCGCATACCATCATAAACACTTTAAAATGCCTTTCATTTACATTAACAAAGATTTATATCATATTAAATGGATCATTAGAGTCATATGAATCACTTCAAGCTGCTTGTGTGAAGAAGACACAAGTGTGGTTACTCTCCAAACAAATACTGCAAAGTGTGAATGTTTATTTGCTTTTAAAACAAGAATTTCTGCAGAATCCACATACAGTACAGTCCAAAAGTTTGGAACCACTAAGATTTTTAATGTTTTTAAAAGAAGTTTCGTCTGCTCACCAAGGCTACATTTATTTAATTAAAAATACAGTAAAAACAGTAATATTGTGAAAATTTAAAATAACTGTTTTCTATTTGAATATATTTCACAAAGTAATTTATTCCTGTGATGGCAAAGCTGAATTTTCAGCATCATTACTCCAGTCTTCAGTGTCACATGATCCTTCAGAAATCATTCTAATATGCTGATCTGCTGCTCAAGAAACATTTAATGTGTACAATTGTACAACATATTTGTGTACAATATTTTTTTTCAGGATTATTTGATGAATAGAAAGTTCAAAAGAACAGTGTTTATCTGAAATCTAATCTTTTGTAACATTATAAATGTCTTTACTGCCACTTTTGATTGATTTAATGCATCCTTGCTGAATAAAAGTATTCATTTCTTTAATTTCTTTTCAAAAAAATAAAAAATAAAAATTCTTGCTGACCCCAAACTTTTGAACGGTAGTGTATAATGCTACAAGCTTTGTATTTCAGATAAATGCTGTTCTTTTGAACTTTCTATTCATCAAGGAATCCTGAAAAAAAAATACACAACTGTTTTCAACATTGAAAATAATCATAAATGTTTATTGAGAAGCAGATCAGCATATTAGAATGATTTCTGAAGGATCATGTGACACTGAAGACTGGAGTAACGATGCTGAAAATTCAGCTTTGCATCACAGGAATAAATTACTTTGTCAAATATATTTAAATAGTACACAGTTATTTTAAATTGTAATAATATTTCACAATATTACTGTTTTTTTACTGTATTTTTAATTAAATAAATGTAGCCTTGGTGAGCAGACGAAACTTCTTTTAAAAACATTAAAAATCTTAGTGGTTCCAAACTTTTGGACTGTACTGTATATAAAGACTATTATTTGTTACTGGTACGTAAAAATGGCATAATTAAAACCATGCAACGCCTCTCTCTGTCTTTAGGTACACGCTGAAACAAATAAAGAAAGCTCCTCACAACGAGAGCGCTTGGAACTATTTAAAAGGGTGAGTGCTGCAAATTCATCCGATTTCTCTTTCATACATGCAACCAGCAGATGGCAGATGATCACCACTAACAGAAGAATATAAACAGTTTTCACTTGAATGTAAAAATATATGGGCAAAGCACAACATGGATCATTAATAGTGTTTGCCAAGGCAAGCATTACTATTGCTCATAATTGGAGATACATAAATACCGTTTTTTTTTTTCATTGCATGTTTATTTTGATTTATCTCAGAGCATCATGATGTATGTGTCGGTTCTGTGACTCAGGATCCTACAGGATGGTGGTCTGTCCTCATATCCTGGACTGCTGGAGCAGGTGACAGAGCTTCAGGACTCGTGCAGTTCTCCATATCTCGCCGCCTTCCTGGTCGACCTCTATGAAGACGCTCTGGAGACCAACAACTCCAGCCATGACCAGCGTGAGGCGCTCAACAAGGCCTTGGAGGTGAGCTGTGACTTCACACATACAGAAAACAAGGGCAGTGTTTACATGTGCATGTAAACTTGCTCGCTGTGAAGTTTCCATTTTGTGTGTGTAGCCACTGCAAATAGCTGCTTTATCGTTGAATAATCATCAAAGCTTATCATTGATGCTGTTGCAAAATGTGCCTGAGTGCAACATTACTATAAGGACTGAGTTTTTCATCATAAATATTTCATTAGCTCATATCACATGTAAAGCGTTTTCATAAAGAATATGTAGTTTTATCCGTTGGCATACACTCAATAATGTTGGCTCAACAAATAAAATTAACGCAACAGTTTGTATCAATTTTTTTGAGTTATGACAACTTTGAGTGAATTTACGTTCCACCAACAAGCTACACTGAGTTAGAGGAACTTAATTTGTAGCATAAACACAAATTTTTAAGTTGATTACTCAAAAAAATTAAATATAAAAGTATAAATTTTAATTTTTAACTTGAATTTATTTAAGTTAACAGGTCCCCTGAATTACTTCTTAGAGTGTAGTGATTATATTTCATCTCTTGTAGCATTCAGGTTCATTCACGGATATCTATATTTTATAGAATCTGTTGAATATTTCACAGTTTGGTGGTTCATACAAAACACTAGACATCATCCACGTCCAATGATTAAAGTAATTAGAGACTTTTGGAATTCTGTCTTTAGCTGAAAGCCCTGGTCTCTAAATATTAACTCAACACAACTTTAATAGATGTTAATTAATTATTGAACTATGGTTCCATTTCAGTAAACTAAATGCATATAAAACATTACATGGCTGTCTCCTCACGTCAAAGAGCTTGTCTGCTCCACGAAGAAAGGAAAGTCGGAACAGAGAAAGTATTATTCGTCTCTTGAGTATTTCTCCGTGACAGGCCTTGTGTTTTCCTCTGCAAATGTGCGGATGTTGTCTGAGTTGAGGTTAATGAGATTTCTTTGCTGTGGGTTTCTCATCCTGATGATGGAGTTGAAAATGATTTTCTGTTTTGAAATTGAGGCCATGTGTATGTGTTTAAAAAAAGCTGGTTCAACCTTTCAGCTGCAGTCAGAATCACAAGCATATGAGATGAGGAATATGAAAGAGTTCAGAGGAAAAATATCCACGGATATGAAATGGATAGTTCTTCTGTGCCAAGACAAAAATGAAACTTTATAGTAATGTGGAGTGGATGGCATTCGAGGAATTGCATAGTTCTAGAACTGATTGTATTCTCTTACAATGATCCTCATATGACTGTAGAACCAATTTTGTTTTGGAACACTCTTCTCATAAAGTCATCGCAGTTGTAGAGTGGATGTAGAAAGGATTTTTCATGATTCAAAAAATTGTGCATTGGAACTCTCACATGGTTCTAGAATGGATTTAAATGGTTATTTATTGTAACACTCAAACAGTTCTAGAATGGTTCTTTTGTGGAACCCTCACACAGTTCTCAAATATTTCACAACGGTTCTAGAATTGTTTTGATGGGATCTATAGCGGAACCCTCACATAGTTAAAGAATATTTGTGATAGTTTCTACAGTGAAGCTTTTACAGTAGTTCTAGAATGGTTCTGAGGGGTTCTATAGTGAAACCCTCACATAGTTAGGCTATAAAATATTTGTGATGGTTTCTTCCGTGAATTTTTTTTTACAATAGTTCTGATTGGTTCTTTTGTGGAACCATCACACAATTCTATCATTTTTGTGATGGTTTCTATAGTGGAACCCTCAGAATAGTTCTAAAATGGTTCTGGGGGTTTCTATAGTGGAACCCTTACATAGTTATAGAATATTTGTGATGGTTTCTACAGTGAAACTTTTACAATAGTTCTATAATGGTTCTGAGGGTTTCTACTGTGGAACCGTCACACAGTTCTAGAATATTTGTGATGGTTTCTATAGTGGAACCCCCAGAACAGTTCTAGAATGGTTCTGAGAGGTTCTTCTGTGGAACCCCCACACAGTTCTAGAGTATTCGTGATGGTTCGTGAACCCTCTGAACAGTTCTAGAATAGTTCTGATGGGTTCTGTTACTCTGTAGTGGAACCCTCACATAGTTATAGAATATTTGTGATGTTTTCTACAGTAAACCTTTTACAAAAGTTCTAAAATGGTTCTGAGGTGTTCTTTTGTGCGACCCTCACACGGTTCTAGAATGGTTCTGATGGGTTCTGTAGTGGAACCCTCACATAGTTATGGAATAATTGTAATGGTTTCTATAGTGGAACCCTCAGAATAGTTATAAAATCGTTCTGAGGGGTTCTATAGTGGAACCGTCACATAGTTATAAAATGGTTCTTATGGGTTCTATTGTGGAACCCTCACATAGTTATAGAATACTTGTGATGGTTTTTACAGTGAATCTTTTAACAATAGTTATAAGATGATTCTGAGGAGTTCTACTGTGGAAACCTCACACAGTTCTTGAGTATTTGTGATGGTTTCTATAGTGGAACCCCCAGAACAGTTCTAGAATGTTATTCTGAGAGGTTCTTCTGTGGAACCCCCACACAGTTCTAGAGTATTCGTGATGGTTTCTATAGTGGAATCCTCTGAATAGTTCTAGAATAGTTCTGATGGGTTCTATAGTGGAACCCTCACATAGTTATAGAATATTTGTGATGGTTTCTATAGTAGAACCCTCAGAATACTTCTAAAATGGTTCTGATGGGTTCTATCGTGGAAACCTCACACACTTATAGAATATTTGTGAGTGGAACCCACAGAATAGTTCTATAATGGTTCTGATGGGTTCTATCGTGGAATGCTCACATAGTTAGAGAATACTTGTGATGGTTTCTACAGTGAATCTTTTCCAATAGTTATAAATGGTTCTGAGGGGTTCTACTGTGGAAACTTCACACGGTTCTAGAATATTTGATGATTTGATATTTGATTCTAGATGGTTTCTGCAGTTCTAGAATGGTTCTGAGGGTTTCTATAGTGGAGCCCTTACACAGTTATAGAATATTTGTGATGGTTTCTTTAGTGGAACCCTCAGAATAGTTCTAAAATGGTTCTGAGAGGTTCTTCTGTGAAACCCTCACACAGTTCTAGAGTATCCGTGATGGTTTCTATAGTGAAACCCTCTGACCAGTTCTAGAATAGTTCTGATGGGTTCTGTAGTGGAACCCTCACATAGTTATAGAATATTTGTGATGGTTTCTATAGTGGAACCCTCAGAATACTTCTAAAATGGTCCTGAGGGGTTCTACAGTGGAATGCTCACATAGTTAGAGAATACTTGTGATGGTTTCTACAGTGAATCTTTTCCAATAGTTATAAATGGTTCTGAGGGGTTCTACTGTGGAAACTTCACACGGTTCTAGAATATTTGATGATTTGATATTTGATTCTAGATGGTTTCTGCAGTTCTAGAATGGTTCTGAAGGTTTCTATAGTGGAGCCCTTACATAGTTAGAGAATACTTGTGATGGTTTCTACAGTGAATCTTTTCCAATAGTTATAAATGGTTCTGAGGGGTTCTACTGTGGAAACTTCACACGGTTCTAGAATATTTGATGATTTGATATTTGATTCTAGATGGTTTCTGCAGTTCTAGAATGGTTCTGAGGGTTTCTATAGTGGAGCCCTTACATAGTTATAGAATATTTGTGATGGTTTCTTTAGTGGAACCCTCAGAATAGTTATAAATTGGTTCTGAGGGGTTCTTCTGTGGAACCCTCACAAAAGTTCTAAAATGGTTCTGATGGTTTCTATAGTGGAGCCCTCGAAATAATTATAAAATGGTTCTGAGGGGTTCTTCTGTGAAAACCTCACAGGGTTCTAGAATATTTGTGATGATTTCTACAGTAGAACCCTCACAACAGTTCTAGAGTTCTAGAATGGTTCTAAGTGATTCTATAGTGGAAGCTTCACAATTCCTGAAAGGTTCTAGAAAGGATTCTGCTCATGTTTCTGGAGAATTCCTCATCAGGTCGAGCTAGAGAACTCAGACCGCTGACCTTTCCATGAGACTGTGAAGTGCAGAATATTGATGAGCATAACCAGCAGATTTCCTTTCATAAGGTCTGAACTGGCTTTTACTGCTGCTCAGAGGGAGCCGGCGGTCTCACTGCTGTACGCAGGCGCTCGTTACGTGGGAAAATGTCAGAGCTGCATTTAGACTTCTACTCCCCTGTTGTTTTACAGAGTCTGAAATATGTACAGCGTTCACTCAATGCCTTAGAGTTTAAATTCCATGTCTTTTAAATCTTCTCGTCAGAATCCTGCTTTCCAGCCACATCCCTTGATTTTGTGCTGCTCACAATTACACCCGTTTGTGTTTTTTAGCTCTGTAAGTTCCTGGCCGAGGAGAAGGACACCATTAGAAGGGAATACTGGAATTACGTGTCCCGCTCTCTCCAGAACACATATGGTTCAGGTGACCGTATCACCTCCTCTTCTGACCCGCCTCCTCCCTCCTCCCAGCAGCCCGACGTGGAGCCCAGTGACCCCTGAGGAGAAGCGCAGATCTGGACACTTGCTTAGAGGGAGGAAGAAGAAAAACTGAGACATGATAGACTCTTTACCTTTGTATGAGTGTGTGCGTGTGCACAGCCACGCTTTAACAGAAGTGCTTGCAAGTCCGAACGGCATAAAACTCCAAGTAGCCATATGCTTAAACGCTCTCAGAGTGAGCTGTACAGTTACCTTACCGTGAATGAAATGGGCTGTGGGAGTTTGGCAGCAAATCATACCAGTCATACTCATGTTTTAGACTAGAGTTTGTTTTTTTTCAGCGGTCAAAAGTGTCATTTATTAAAGCAAATACATAACTGACATGCTTCAGGTGTAGTCAGAAGCTTTTCTTGCCAAAGCATCTTCTGGTCTGTGTTACCAAACTCTGCTCAGACTGTGACTGTACACGCTTTTTGTATGTTCAGAAATAATAATGATTAATGCTGAACGACTTTCATTTTCTTTGTCTTGCATTTCCTGGTTGAAATGAGGATCTTGTACAAGAAAAAAGTAGTCATGTTTGAAAGCGTCGCCTGTAGTGATTTATGGACAGGTTTCAATACCATTTTTAGAAGATAGATGACTAACGTGACGCCCAAGCTTTTGGAAAATTAATTTTATACGTCTACGAACATGCTTAACTGCACTAAAACAATTTACGTTTATATGTACACTATTGTTCAAAAGTTTGGGGTCAGTAAGATTTCTATTTCCAATACATGCTGTTCTTTTTAACTTTCTGTGCATCAAAGAATCCTGAAAAAATGCATCATGGTTTTCACAAAAATATTAAGCAGTGCAACTGTTTCCAACGTTGATAATAAATCATCATATTAGAATGATTTCTTAAGGATCATGTGACACTGAAGTAATGATGCTGAAAATTCAGCTTTAAACACAGAAATAAATTACATTTTACAGTGTATGCAAATAGAAAACAGCTACTTTAAATTTTAATAACATTTCACAAAATTATGTTGTTTTTTTTTACTCAAATAAATGCAGTCTTGGTGAGCAGAACTTTCAAAAACATCCAAAAAACTTCTAAAAACGCAATCTTCTTAACGGTGCACTTGAGTGTTAATAGTTATGATTAATAAGCCGACTACACTTCAGTGCTTTAAACTTTGTTAAAGACTGTAAGGTTTCAGTTCTTAAATTTGCTCTAAGAACAATTAAGCTGTGTACATTACCAGAGGTAATGGGGAACAAATCATTAAATAAATGATTTCTAAAGGTGTTCACACTAACAGCAATTTGCACAGACTTAAAGTCATTTGTTTTTACCAAGAATCATTAATTTGCAGAGACAGTGGCCATGACCAATGATTTTAATCGCTGTCCAAGCGCTCCTTAAGCCGTTTACATGATTGATTGTAAAGCCTAGTGATATCAAAACCAGAGAAAAATCTAATCATTCTATCACATAATTTTTAGTGTTTTGTTGTACATTTAAACCCTCACTGTCGTCAAGAGCAGCTTATTGCTTTTCTGTTTTTGGGCAGTACATGTATGAGAAAGTCTGTCCTTTATAATTTCCTGTGAAGGGTATTTCTGCTTCATTAACTGAAGCTACTGTTTGCTATGATGAGTCATTTTTGTTACTAAGCACAGGTCGCATTTACTCTACCCAGCCCTGAGATCTGCGCGCAGAGACCGGGGTCAGATCAGGACAAGCTTCCCTAAAGTACAAGGGGGTAATGATCCTCGTTCAAGGGCACTCGTCTGATGAAGAGCCCCGTGGCGGGATCTGAAGTGTTTATGGCGCAGAGCTCCTGGCAATGAGACCTCCTTGCTGTAGCATTAGAACATTACAGTATTGAATCAGCACTATGATGATGTATTTTTGTAGGACGGACCATAAGTCAGCATCACCCTGGTTCCCTCGACCAAAACCCAATAGGATTTTTCCATTGGCTTTTGGATTATTGCAAAAAATACAAGCCTAAATACAATCGCCAGAAGATAATCACTAAACGTAGGCTATATATGAACTACACCACGGTCACAACAACTCTTTCAGTCTTTATTTAAATAAATTTTCCCTAAAAGTTTGAGTTAGAAGAGTTTGCAAGAGCATGATCTTGTTAGTGATTAAATTTGGGGTTGGACTACTTTTGAGTGCAAAACGCTTTGGCCCTGTTTACAGCTGGTATTAAGATGCGTTTTGGTTGATTGGATCACAAGTAGACGAAAGAGAAACATTCCCGTTTACACCTGGTGTTTTAATCTAAGTCTCTTTTGTTCACTTTCAACCACTTCTGTCCTGATGTCTTCGAGGGGAGGGTCTATGGGCGGGTAAATGTATGGATTTTTTCAGATCTTTCAATCTAATGGATGAAATAAGTTCACACAATTTATATATGAACACAACTGGAGATAAGAAAAACACATTCTTTAATTTCCTCCAGTCGAACGCGGTGAATGCGTGTTAGAATATATATATATATATATATATATAACTATGAACGCATAGTTTATATAAATAAATTATCTACTCCAGTCGAAAATTTTTGGAGGATGACCCACCCACATTTTTTTTGCTTCCGACGCCCATGGTTAGAAATCAGGAATAGTAATAGAACTTTGTGCTTGGTACGTTTTTCATCCTCAAACCAAAATTGGGTCTTGTAGGAGGAGAGTAGATGTTTTTTTTTGTGGCTGTTCGAACACATTTGACCACATGAGCATCTACACTATGAAAACAATCCAGTCAAATGCGTTTACCTCTAGAAGTGGTTGAAAGTGGACAAGCTCAAAACATTTTGGAGCCCGTTTACACCTGTATTTAGCGTCGTCCACTTGTGATCCAATCGACCAAAATGCATTTAAAAGGTTAGTTCACACAAAAATGAAAATTCTGTCATTTATTACTCACGCTCATGTCGTTCTACACCCGTAAGACCTTCGTTCATCTTCGGAATGCAAATTAAGATATTTTTGATGAAATCCGATGGCTCAGTGAGTCCTGCATAGCCAGCAATGACATTTTCTCTCTCAAGATCCATTAATGTACTAAAAACATATTTAAATCAGTTCATGTGAGTACAGTGGTTCAATATTAATATTATAAAGCGATGAGAATACTTTTTGGTGCGCCAAAAAAACAAAATAACGACTTATTTAGTGATGGCCGATTTCAAAACACTGCTTCATGAAGCTTCGGAGCATAATGAATCAGCGTGTCGAATCAGCGTTTTTTCGAAAAGCTTTTAATAAAATATCTTCAATCAGTTTCCTTTAGATATTTATTTGAGTTTAATCTTTGGTTTGATGTGTTAACTTTGCACACTCACTGCCTGATTTTGACATTAGTATTTCAGAGTTTAAGCACACTTGAGTTCTGTGTTGAGGTTTCATTTAATACTGCAATTTAAAGTCACAAAAACAATACTGGAAAACATTTTCACTGCAAATTCTAGACACCTCTTTATGAAAGGAAAGAAAAGAGCAGTCAAGGTGGCTCTTCTTTGCCAAGCGAGTGTGCTTAGACCACAGCTCTTAATTGAGATGCACAATAGTGTGAGAAAAGAGGACTGTATCTCATTTCCAGATGCAGACGGGATCTGGAAATCGACTGTCCACAAGAAGAAAACAATGCCTCCCAAATGATGCAGAGAGAGCTGCGGAATACAGAGCAGGACGGGAGCTCGCGGAAAGGTAACTTTCCTTTGAACTTGGCTGCATCCTTACTCAGGCAAACTTGAAAAGAATGAGGTTTAGATGCGGCTGGATGATTTTTGGTGTTCGATGAGATTTCAGAGGCAAGTGATGGCGGTGGCCCTATTCGCTTTACAGGTGTAGATGTTGTTCTGTCTTTTCCTATTCTTTTTTTTAATGATCTTTTTCAGGGCTTTGAACGCTCCTTTTAAATCAAGCTTATTCTTTTCTTGTTTACTTTTATTACCTCCATGGCTGTGTTCTGTTCAGAATGGAATATAAGCATTCTATGCCGTATGTATTCTGAACTATTTAGTAGTATTTTGCAACTGCTAAACTACTAGTTTTATGATCTCCTTTATAACCTTTTTGAAGCATCAAAGTGTCGGTTGCATCGCTGTCAATGTAGGGACAGAAATCTCTCAGATTTCATCAAAAAGATCTTCATTTGTGTTCTGAGGATGAATGAAGGTCTTACGGGTGTGGAGCGACATGAGGGGGAGCAGTGGCGTATAAAGTACTCGAAAACCATACTTGAGTAAAAGTATAGATATCTTATCAGAAAATGACTTTGGTAGAAGTCAAAGTCACTGTTTAGAATGCTACTTGAGTAAAAGTTGTGATATTTTTTTTGTACTTAAGTACAAAAAGTATTTTTTTGATATTAAACGTACTTAAGTATTGAAAGTAAAAGTACAAGTAAATGTAAAATACAAAAGGAGCAAAAAATATAATTAAAAATTGTTATATACAGTTTGAGCAGCATGATTATGTTCAGTTATAACTCTTTCTTACATTTTGTTTCTTTGAATTAAAAAATGGCTAAATGTTTATTGTAATTTTTAAATATAAAAATACTAATATATTAATTATACATTGATCGTTCATGTTAATTCATAGTGCATTATAACTAATGTAAGAGACATTAAAATGTAAAAATGTAAATGTCGAAATTAACAATGTATTACAAATGGACTCTTATTGTAAAGTGTTACCATTTCATAACAGTCATGCTTAAAAATGACCATCTTTACACACAAAGGCATAGCATGTGTCTATTATATGTATACTTTCACACATTATTTGCCTCTATTTTAGAAAACTTGATGATTATCTAATGAAAATATGTGTTACAGTGCCGATAAAAAAGAACTGAAATCGAATACATTTCAATTTATGTTTCTGTCGCTACATGATGAGAATACAGTTTAAATATGCAACTACGCTGGATAACGAATGCATAACAGTGAACAAATGGACATAAACTAATGCAAATGAATGGTAAAAATCGTGACATTAAACAGTTGGTGTTTTTGTCACATTGTTTTAACCGCTTAAGGTACTACTAATGTTAGCATCCTCTCGGCCTCGACGGCAAACATACTGCTGTTCTCCACTAATGCAGCATCTAGTCAACAAACTAATTACTTTATAATGATATGAAAACATGTACTGTAGTGTATACTGTATAACATACCGTTTTGTTGTCCGTTTTAAATCCGTTTTTTAAGTGTCCCGCTCTGTGCAGCGCAGCCACACGTCACGTGTCAAAACAAACTCTATGAGGCATCGTGATAGTTTTTATTTCACCTCTAGAGGTCGCTCTCGTAATGTCTCGTAATGACAGCGCACTCTTCTCAGCCGCTCCAGCAACGGACACAACCCGGAAAATGAAATAAACCGCGGTTGTGCGAGCACTTGTTTGCACATGCTTGCTTGCAGTCTGTGCTCTTCCGACTTATTTTGTAGTAAGTAACGAAAATGCTATGGGAAAATGTATCAAAGTAAAAGTATACATTTTATGTAACAAAGTATTATTACTTCGTTACATTACACCACTGAGGGTGAGTAATTAATGAAAGAATTTTCATTTTTGGGTGAACTAACCCTTTAAAGCCAAGCAGATTTCTGTTTGTCAATGCTTCCATCCATACTTTCTTTCAAAGAATAGTATGCAATATGCCATTTTTAAACACACCCCCTGGCTTTTGACGTTAACCCCGCTAGAAATTTTACATTCCCAGAACAACGTCCCCAATGGTGTTAAGGACGTTGCCTAGTAACGTTCCCAGTACGTTCACAGACGGTCACGATGTGGAGTTCTTTTAAGGTTTGGGGGACGTTATTTGGCGGACCTTCACAGAACATTCAAGATGTTCTCTGAACATTTAGGGAACCATATTTTATTTGGAAATGTTCTCAGAACGTCCCTGCTACCCTTGTCAAAAAATTGAACGTTACTAGACAACGTCTTCAACACCAGTGGGGACGTTCTGAGAATGTAAAAGTTCTAGCGGCGTTAAACTGTTACCTAGTATCGTTCCCAGTGCGTTCAGAGACGGTCACAATGTGGAGTTCTTTTAAGGGTTGGGGGACGTTATTTGGTGGACCTTCAGGGAACATTCAGGACATTCTGGGAATGTTTAGGGGACTATTACTATAGGACGTTCTGATAAGTTCCCAAATGTCCTCTTTGTAACTTTCTTGCATGACCATAAAATAACCAAAATAGAACATCCTCCTAAACTCATATCGGGAACGTTATTAAATGACCAACAGAAGAACGTTCTGTTAACGTCCCAAATATCCTCTTTGTAAGTTCTTTT
Source organism: Megalobrama amblycephala (assembly GCF_018812025.1). Classification (NCBI taxonomy): domain Eukaryota; kingdom Metazoa; phylum Chordata; class Actinopteri; order Cypriniformes; family Xenocyprididae; genus Megalobrama; species Megalobrama amblycephala. Next base: position 17,473,042 of record NC_063047.1, on the reverse strand, counting down.
TTGACCATAAAATAACCAAAATGGAACGTCCCCCTAAAGTCATATAAGGAACCTTGAACTGCAGCACTTTCATTACCAAAAGAGGACGTTTTAGGGACATCCCGAATGTTCTGTAAAAGTTCGGAATTTTCGTCACCTTTAGAGAACTTTTAGAGAACGTTGCACAAGGTCCTGAGAACGTCGCCTTCTATGTGGGAAGAAATGAACAGATTATAACTTCTCAACTACTCCAGTCATTTTGGCTGATTCTGAAAAACAGGCATCCATTACAGCAGACGAAAACCTCGGTTAAACAAAGCTGGATGGAACGAGATAAAATATATCACCCTTCCGAGTCCCACGCGGCCTTTATCAGAACCTGACACGGGACTGCAGGGGCGCAGAACTTTAATGAAGAACAAATCCACGTTAATCACGTCTCGTCAGACCCCAGTGTTTCTAATACCGATTCCACACTGTAAATCCTCAATTTGCAAGTACGCCGTGACAGGATTTTACAGACATTTGTGTGAGGTGACATCATGTGCAGCTGGATTTCATGGTCCGTTTCATAACCTTTCCATCCAGCAATACACTGCAGCAGAAAAGAAACCCTCTGAATGAGAACGAGAGAAAGCGAGCCATATCTCAGCCAGCTTTAAAGAGTTCCCGCGGGAAACGGCAGGAACATGATCCTAAATGAGGCAGAAACTCATCAGAGGAGGTCCGGGGGAAATGCCTTGTGCCGTTCCGTGCGTAAATAACACCCATCCATTATTAATTGCAGCCTGTGCCAAGACCTGCATCCCGACGCATACAGCGACGCCAGAGGTCAGACAGCTCATCACCTGCCCTGCTGCCTCACAGGTGTGCGCGTGACACTCAGCTGTGAAATATCTGTGCTAAGCAAACCAAGCAACTGCACAGTTTTTTATTTGTCCTCCTCACGCTAAACTTTGATACTTGATGGTGGTTGCTAGGCGACACTGGGGTAAAAGTTGCTTGATCATAAAGTCATGTCTGTGTGTGCATGAATGAGATCTCAAGCATCAAATGCAGCTGTTGGTGGGCAGGTAAACCTTTATCTGTTGTCGAGCTCAGGGAGAGAATACTAATAGAACATAAAGCCCTGTTGACGGAGATCAAAGTCAGTTTGAAATGGGAAGATGTGATCCACATTGTAGAAGAATATCTGTTTAAAAACAGCTGTGAAAGTTAATGCAACATTTAGGATGTGCAGTAAAGGCCCAGTTACAGAAAGAACTTTGACTTACCACAGTTTGACAAGTCCAACTCCCTTTTCAAGGATACTTTAAAGAAAATAAAACAATCAGTCATACCCTCGGAATAGAGATCATTATGCCAGGCTAGCAAACAGTGAAAATGACCTCAGGTATCCAGCGCTATAGTTTCGACAACATTGTCTTGCTTCCTTTGAAGTTGCAGTAAAAAAGACTAGGTGTTGTTTTTATTCCACTATATTGACTACGTCAGCTAAATTCACTGTTAGATCAGATCGATTACACTAGCTATTCACTCCAAACATAGCCTGCTGAGGACATCTGCTGGTTAAAGCCGTGTAAATGCAACAAGAACAGCAAAAACGTGTTCAATAACTTTGTACACTCTTTTGTGGAATCTTTTGTGGAACAGTAAAGAATATATGTTTTTGAGAAATGTTTTTGTCCATGCAATGGAAGTCATTGGGATGTTCAACGATGTTGACTTTCTTCAAAATGTCTTCTGTGTTGCAGAGAACAACAATAAAGTTTTGGAATGATGTGTTGATGTTGGGTGGACTATCACTTTAAGATCACTACTTTGAAAGTCCTTGAGTTGGTTTTGTGTGTTCGGACATTAAAAAGCTCTTCATTTTGCATCGTGGGTTCTTCAGATCAGTGTTTTAGTGTCTAATTTTTTAATGCACCAGTTTAAGATGGTTTTCCACTTCTGTGCCAGTGTGTTTGAGCAACCAGTGCATGATGCTTATCTGAAGAAATAGAAAATAACTTACTTAAAATGTCTCTTGTTTTGACAATATCTTATTTTGAGAAATATCTTCCATACAATGGAAGTCAATGGCACAAATGTTTGATTCCCAACACTCTTCAATATGTCTTCTTTTGTGCTCTACAGAAGAAAGAAAGTCATACAGGTTTGGAACAACATGAGGGTGAGTAATTTTCATTTTTATATAGATTTTATGATCACCACTTTGTAGGGCCAAACAATAATAAAAAAATAAAACCATCTCGAGATTAAAGTTGTTAAATTTCGAGAAAAAACTCATTAAATTTCGAGAAAAAAATCGAGATAAAATGTTGAGAATAAACTCATTAAATTACGAGAAAAAGGTCGTTTTAATTACGAGAACAAATGTGTTAAATTACGAATTTGTTCTCATAATTTAATGACTTTTTTCTCGTAATTTAATGAGTTTATTCTCATAATTTAATTACTTTATTCTCAACATTTTATCTTGACTTTTTTCTCGAAATTTAACAACATTTTTCTCATAATTTAACGAATTTGTTCTCGTAATTTAACGACATTTTTCTCATAATTTAACGAATGTTCTCGGAATTTAGTGACATTTTTTGTCATAATTTAACGAATTTGTTCTCGTAATTTAACGACTTTTTCTCATAATTTAATGACTTTATTCTCAACATTTTATCTCGACTTTTTTCTCGAAATTTAACGGCATTTTTCTCATAATTTAACAAATTTGTTCTCGTAATTTAACGACTTTTTTCTCATAATTTAATGACTTTATTCTCAACATTTTATCTCGACTTTTTTCTCTAAATTTAACGACATTTTTCTCATAATTTTAACGAATTTGTTCTCGTAATTTAACGACTTTTTCTTGTAATTTAATGACTTTATTCTCAACATTTTATCTCGACTTTTTTCTCGAAATTTAACGACATTTTTCTCATAATTTTAACGAATTTGTTCTCGTAATTTAACGACTTTTTTCTCGTAATTTAATGACTTTATTCTCAACATTTTATCTCGACTTTTTTCTCAAAATTTAACAAGTTTTTTCTCATAATTTAATGAGTTTATTCTCAACATTTTATTTCGACTTTTTTCTCGAAATTTAACAACTTTAATCTCGAGATGCTTTTATTTTTTTATTATTGCTTGGCCCTAATCCTCTTCCGTAACTTTGGATGTAAAAATGGTTCTTAAGTTAGTTTTATGTTGATGTCTCTTGTTTTGACAATATCTTATTTTGAGAAATATCTTCCATACAATGGAAGTCAATGGCACAAATGTTTGATTCCCAACACTCTTCAATATGTCTTCTTTTGTGCTCTACAGAAGAAAGAAAGTCATACAGGTTTGGAACAACATGAGGGTGAGTAATTTTCATTTTTATATAGATTTTATGATCACCACTTTGTAGGGCCAAACAATAATAAAAAAATAAAACCATCTCGAGATTAAAGTTGTTAAATTTCGAGAAAAAACTCATTAAATTTCGAGAAAAAAATCGAGATAAAATGTTGAGAATAAACTCATTAAATTACGAGAAAAAGGTCGTTAAATTACGAGAACAAATTAGTTAAATTACGAATTTGTTCTCATAATTTAATGACTTTTTTTCTCGTAATTTAATGAGTTTATTCTCATAATTTAATTACTTTATTCTCAACATTTTATCTTGACTTTTTTCTCGAAATTTAACAAAATTTTTCTCATAATTTAACGAATTTGTTCTCGTAATTTAACGACATTTTTCTCATAATTTAACGAATGTTCTCGTAATTTAGTGACATTTTTTGTCATAATTTAACGACTTTGTTCTCGTAATTTAACGACTTTTTCTCATAATTTAATGACTTTATTCTCAACATTTTATCTCGACTTTTTTCTCGAAATTTAACGGCATTTTTCTCATAATTTAACAAATTTGTTCTCGTAATTTAACGACTTTTTTCTCATAATTTAATGACTTTATTCTCAACATTTTATCTCGACTTTTTTCTCTAAATTTAACGACATTTTTCTCATAATTTTAACGAATTTGTTCTCGTAATTTAACGACTTTTTCTCGTAATTTAATGACTTTATTCTCAACATTTTATCTCGACTTTTTTCTCGAAATTTAACGACATTTTTCTCATAATTTTAACGAATTTGTTCTCGTAATTTAACGACTTTTTTCTCGTAATTTAATGACTTTATTCTCAACATTTTATCTCGACTTTTTTCTCGAAATTTAACAAGTTTTTTCTCATAATTTAATGAGTTTATTCTCAACATTTTATTTCGACTTTTTTCTCGAAATTTAACAACTTTAATCTCGAGATGCTTTTATTTTTTTATTATTGCTTGGCCCTAATCCTCTTCCGTAACTTTGGATGTAAAAATGGTTCTTAAGTTAGTTTTATGTTGATGTTGCGTTATTCGGATCAGTGTTTTAGTTAATTAGTTAATTCTTTGCATGTGTGTATAGGGTTGGGTATTTGAATGATTCTGATTCTTATCGATTCCTAATTTCGAGTTCAATAAGGTAAAAAAACAAAACAAAACAAGAACAACAACTTAGATATCATTCCCATTTATTCTAAGTCTTTTTGCAAGATATTTCATTGTAGCTGGTTAAACAGGCTAAAGAACACTTACACAAGGAACTTTTGCCTATGGTTTAAAAATACATTATTAAAGCATTATTAAAGACAAGTAAACACTTAATAATTAAAAAGAACAAATAAACAAATTAGCAATCCCACAAATAAATACAACTGAACAAAGATGCAAATGAAATAAACAGTGTTTTAAGATTTGCAGGTATTCAGGTACAGACACTAATCAAATAACACTACAAAATAAAAAATATACATTGCAAATATAGTTAAAAACATTATTCAGTCAAGAGCAGCGAGTGAATTTTCTCATTGTATTTTGTTATTTGATTAACATCATTATAGAGACGGCAGCAGGAATATTAGGCTGCTGTCACTTTAAGAGCTGCACGGATCCAATGTACTGTTACACATGAGTTTTCAACTGTTTACATTCACTTAAGACATATTACGAGTATATTATGACATATTTTTGTGTGTATTTGTCCGTTCAAGTGCAAAAAGAGGTGGAAGAGAACTCAGTTCAGTATCGCGCACTATTCAGTATTAGAGGCGGCTTTCTGTGTGTGTTCAGTCTTGTATTTTTGATATTCTGTTTTTTGCTGCTAGTGGCACATAATAACACTTACCTTGGAGGAGAGCTGTAGTCTTGCGTTCAGTATGTAACATCTCTGATTTGTGATTAATATGGAGGTCAAGTTGTCTCTTCTCTCCCTCCTGTGTGAGTCACATGTCACTGTAATATAATTAGTCCAAACAGTTAGTCAATATAAAATGCATTCTGCTTTCATTGTGGCTTGACCTTCTGGTTGACTCATCGCTGTCAGATCCAATGAGTGTGTGTCATGGAGGGAATGAGTCGTTGCTGCTACTTTTGAGAGAGTGAATTTGTTAATAACAAAGCCTAGATAAACTGCACATAATTGCTTTGGATAAGACATGGTAAGACACAAGGAAAACAAGATTATGTCTATAATTAGTAGTGTTTGCTAAGTAAAGCATTGCTGTTATTATTGAAAATAAGTGATTCGAACAAACCCCTAACATACAGTGTTAAACTTTGACATGTAATGCATCCTGCATGTTTGAGCTCCAGACATGAAAGATTCTTCAAATGATGAGTCTTTGTTACTTTACAATGAAAGTTGACTGGCATGTTCTCAGAACTTTAGCTAAGGTTCTCTCAAAGTTACAAACAAATGTTCTTCCAGTAACGTTATTTCAAAGTTATCTGGGGCCTCATTTATAAATGCACAGATTTGATCTTAGAGTGTGTGTACGCTTAAGTCTATGGCAATGCTCATAAAAACGGTCTTTGGTGTGTAAAACGGACGTATGCACTTTTCCTGGTCAGATTACTGCAGGTTTTTGGGAATCTAAGCTATTCTTACAGCTTGCTTATAGGATTTGGACAGTGACTGGTGATCTTTTATATGTAAATGACATTATTTGGGGGAAGCGGAGAACAGAAACCATTCAGCTGCGTGCAAGTTCAAGAGTGATTTATAGATTTCACATCTGAAAGAGAGGCATATGCTTGTTTTCTGTGTGTACGTTCATTCTATGAATCACACGTGCGCACATCTGAGAAATGATCGTAAGATCAAATTTAGGACTGATCAAATTTATCAATGAGGTCTTTAATAATGTTTGATAATGTAAAATCATGCAACATTTAGTTACCTGAAAGATTTAGCTGGATGTTTTTAAATGATTCTGCTTGTTTCAGAACATTCCAAAAACATTCAAAAGTAACAATAATGTTTGCAAAATGATGAAATGGAATGTTCCCTTAACATTCTAATAACCAAGAAAAAACATTTTAAAAACATTCAAAAAAGGATGTTTTGAACGTTTAGAGAACATTCAGAAATATAATTTTTATAACTTAATTGGAACATTAGCAATAGTGAGTATCGTTGGCTCTTGTGTGATAAATTGCTTTTGATGATCCTCATCTGTAAGTTACTTTGGATGAAGCATCTGCTAAATCATTAAATATAATGTAAAAACCACTTTGATCACACAGAAGTGTCCTGGAAACATTGCTGCAGAGTTCTGTATTAGCAAACACCACTCACATATCTACTTAAATTTGTTATTTTTTTTATTTTCGTACAGCATTTCATACCCTAAATATGTCTAAAGCATCTGATGTGTTCGTCCCACCAGACACCGTAGTCTTTTTCATTTAATTCTGCTTTTAAGGCATGCATCTAGTTGAGTCCTCCTGATTTTGAACAGTGAGATTGCTGTTGTTGTTAAGTTATTTGGCACTTCTGTGTCTCTAGCTTCCTGTTTGTTTCTCCTGGGATTTCTTAGATCTGCCGGTGCTGCCAATGAGCGTCTGTGCCGGAGAAGAGAAGTGAACACTTTACACGGAATTGTTCTGTTCACTCTTTCCCATGCAATTATAATAAATGGGGACTGAAGTTTTCCAAGTTAAAATTTACACAAAAAGCACCATTCAGATATAATAAAAATAGTCTATATGTCTGTTATACTTCAAATCTTATCAAATTATATGAAAGCTTTGTGTGAGAAACAGACAGAACCCTTAATCGTTGTGTCTATTTGTGTAAATAGCCTGTCTTCTTGGTATATACAATAACTCCAACCACCAATGTCTGGTTGGGCCACACAAGATTAAAAAGACATCTGTCATTGAACATCTGCAGTGCCGTATGCCGTAGGGAGTGTAACGCACGTGTCTGACGCGATCGACCAGAGTTTGAATCTGCCTTTTGCCGAGCTCACTCTTCTCACTTTTTCCATCACTTAAAGGTACAATATGTAATAATTTTGTCTGCTAGAGGTCGCTAGAAGCCTATTCAAAACAAAGGCGTAGCTTGATGACGCCAAGTTTGAGTGCTGAATCATGGGATGTGTGGTCTTCATCTCAACGGACGGTGCAAAAGAATAGGGATTGGAGTCGGGAAGAAATCATGTTCATGGATGTGATTATTAACGTTACTGTAGTATGAAGCAGAGCAGGAGCGAGTGTTGTGGAGCTGAACGAGGAGCTGGAGCGATTGATCAACACACGCCTCACGAGCAGCGGGACTTTTATTATGACACAGTCGCCTTTTCCGGTCATGAGTATGAGGTAACGCAGCTCTGTTTATCATATTAGATACATTTGAGAGTGTTGAAAATGATGTTATAACGTTACTCTGTGCGTTCGCTCGGCGGCTGCTGTGAGACACTGTTACACACTGCAGTAAGATAGATCGATTTTACAATATCATATTAAATGCTGGATGGATTGTGTTGATAAATAGCGTGCAATTTATTTTAAAACGTATTGTATGATGGAGAAAATGCTGTATTACTGTTACTAAAAATAAAGCTGCATCTGATTATGCTATGTTAGCTACTTCACAAAATAGTGTTTTTCTCTGAGGCATGGTAAAGCATGGTACTCGCAAAAAATCAAGAAAACTAGATTTAAACAATGAGACTAAACGTGTTGAGCTATATAACAACAATTCATTTTCTGTCTATAAATATATCAAAACAGTTGTTCTCTTGTCTATTAAAACATGTAAATATTAAAGCGTCTTTGGTGTTTCCATGGTTTCTACAAAATAAAACCGGAAACCGAGGGTAACGCGGGTATGACGCCATTGACAGGCGACTCCTCACACGTCCCGGAGCCTTGGTTAAAATTGCAATTTTCTCACGATTTACAAATAGTTGGAAACATTTGGGATGTTATAAGTACTCAAGTGAACAAAATATATAACACTGGCCTAATTGTTTTTGGATATTTACTGCAAAAATATTACATATTGCACCTTTAACAGATCGGAAAGGCATTTATTTCCAATAAAAATGAAAATATTTGAAAAGTGGAAATAAAGTATCTAACGAGTGTTTAATAACCATTACAAAAACCACAAACTGACATAAAAAGCACGAGTCAAAGTGCCCAACTAAATGAAACACTGATCATCATAATGGTGACCAAACATTTTCAATAGAACATCCAAATCTAAACCTGGTTAGTAATAAGATAGATTTAATGTCTTTTCAGTTGATTTCATCTGAGGCGGTGGCTGAAGTCAGTTGCACTTACTGTGTTTCTCTTCCTTCAGTGATTCAGCTTATCATCATCAGGTGTCTTCAATGCTGGCAATAAAAAATAAAGAGTTCTTAATTCATCTTTGATGTCTGTCTGTTATTCAGATATTTATTACTTAAATTCTACTCATTTTAAATGGTTGACTTAATAAAACTCAATTCTAATATGTTATTTAATTAATAATATTGCTTGTAATCTGTTTTATTGAGCAGATTTTACTTTTTACAGTGTAAGTATAGTTCATCAGTCACATACTGTTTGTTTTCATAAATTCCATTTTTTTTTTCTCTTTTGTTTGACCTTGGGTTGTATTTGTCAGTCTGACAAGAGTTTGATGATGTTTAATATGAAAACAAAAGTAAAAAATGATAAAACAGCTTGTTTGGAGCAGATTTATCTGTTTTTCAGACAAACTGGCAGACAAAGGGATGGGGGGGAAAAAACTGTTGACAAAGCCTTTGCCTACTGATGCTACGAAACAAAGATATTTTTTGATATTGCTCACAACTTGTCCAAAAGCTTGAAGTGTACTCTACACATAACCCTGTTCTCAACTTTTAGTCCTTTGAAGCTTTACTCGGATGAGATGATAGTGGTAAGAAGCGAGCCAGGACAGGTTCAGATAAGGGTGACTCATGTCCATAGTTCCTGTCTCTATGAAGCCCCTCCTTCTGAAAAGCACAATGTGCTCTGATTGGTCGGCTGGAGCAGTGTGTTGTGATTGGTCATTAGGGAAATGTCCCGCCCCTTACCATAACCACCAGTCTCAACACACTACTAACTAACTCAACCAGGCCCCGCCCCTTTATTCTGCGTATGAATTATTTAAATGAGGAATATTGTGAAGATGGAGGCGTTTCAGGGAGTTCAGAAACACTGACACTGATATAGAGAAGAACTCCTGCTGGAGAGACTTTTTCATGCTCAAACAGCAACATTACACACTAAAGGGAGTTGAGAATATATAAAAAGCAGAATTTAAATGGTTAATTTAAATGGTTGATATCACCTTGAGCATGTGGTGCATGTAGCAAACTCACATTCAGATCTGGCTTCGGTCTGGTCTGGAACAGCACTTTTCTGATGGATATTCTGCTCTACTAAGTGTATGAAACTTGCACAAAAAAATCCATGTTTCCAGACCAGTTGCTATAAGAACAATCTTTTTTTAGCTTAAAAAAGCATCAACATGCAATGTCCTGGGAATTGCACTGGGATCGTTTTCATGATGCTTCGTGTTTGCGAATCCCAGGACAAAGTTCTATCTTTACAGCTGAAGCTCATGCTTTGGAAAACAGAGAAAAAGGACATTCAATTTCTTGAATATTCACCGTCTCAAAATCCTGCCTTCAGGCACTTGAATCTGTAAAGACTGATCACCCCATAATTATAGCCTAAGTATATTAGCTAAAGTAGATGTTTTATGCAAGAAAAACTTCAGAATCTTTTTCTGCTAGGTTCATATTGGTTTAGAAAGCAGACATCGTTCAACATGAATATTTAAGAGTGTCAAATTCCACCCTCTGATCTCAGACCAGTAATAAACTCTTATATTAATAACATGTGGCAGATGGAATGGGATGAATGAGTTACATGAAATAAATCCTAGAGTAAGAAGGTGTTTTTCCTAGGTATGATCAAGTTGTTTTTATGCCGTTTAGGTCATACAAGACATAGACAGGCTATTTATTTAAAGGTCAAACTACACTCTGTCAGTTTAAATCTAGACTAAAAACACATCTCTTTGCTCTTGCATACACATAACAGATTATCAATACATTAACATTTTTCAAATCCGTTAAAGGATTGTTACGCTGCAATAATTATGTCGGCCGGAACCGAGAACATTTCCTATAACACTAGATATACCTGTACATCAGAATAAGAATGGCATCTACGCTAATATCTGTCTCTCTGCTTATCCTGAGGTTTTCCGGGTGCTGGATCCAGGCCGTATCCAGATCAGATGGAGAACCTGTGTCTGGACCTGACTACAACGTAGCCCAGGAGACAATGGGCCTACAGATCCAGTTCTGGCTGCATCTATAATTCAGATTTTTAATCCCCGTATCCGCTTACATATATTTATATATAATCTATTTTTAATCTCTATAATAAATATGTATAATTCAGATTTTGATCTCCATATCCATTTACATATATTATATATATCTTCCAAGGGGTTTTTTCCCTCCTAGGACTTTTTTCCCAGTGTTAGCACGCTGGGTTTTTCTCCTAGGGGGGTTTTTCCACCCCTGGGAGTCAGCCGACATTGGCTTAATGTAGCACCATCTTGTATATGTTACATATTACCACGCTTGTTTGTACAGCTTATTTTTAACCACTTCCCTTTTTTCTGTGCTTCAAATATGTAAAGCTGCTAAAGCGCTATATAAATAAATTTGACTTGACTTGACTTGACTTGACTTGACACTGACTGTTAAACTGGACCTTTAATGTAAATAGACAATGGTTTTATTCAGTTTAACTAAAAAAGCATCACCTGAATGTGTTTTAGAATTTTTTGAAAATTTGTTCTAAAGCTTTTGTTAATTGAATGAGTTGTTGTTTCTCCATGAAGATGACATGGTGTTAAAAATAAATAAATAAATCATGATTCTTCGTAGTCTTGAATGTTGTGTTTTGTCTCGGCATGAGGTGCAGACATGAGACGGCCTCTCACCCAGAACAGCATTTAATTGCGGTGATTACCAGCATTACGGAGATAATTGTTCGAGTCTATGGTTCAGATTGGAGCTTTTGGGGATAATTTGCACTGTTTTAATGTGTATGTATTGGCTTGATGAACTGCTTTCTCCAGGGAATGGAGAAACAGCCCTCCTCTCTGCAGGGGCTTGAGGGAATCAGCCAGTCCTGAAATTGCCAGTCCTAATTTCACTTCTCAACTTCACATCACTTCGTATGAACTTTAAGCTGTGACTATCAGTACCATATTTACTTTTAAAGAGGATCTGTTCTGCTTTTTTCACATTCATCTTTCTTTAGTGTGTAATGTTGCTGTTTGAGCATGAAAAAGTCCCTCCAGCAGGAGTTCTTCTCTATGTCAGTGTCAGTGTTTCTGAACTCCTGAAACGCCTCCATCTTCACAAAATTCCTCATTTAAATAATTCATATGCAGAATAAAGGGGCGGGGCCTGGTTGAGTTAGTTAGTAGTGCGTTGAAACTGGCGGTTATGGTAAGGGGCGGGACATTTCCCAAATGACCAATCACAACACACTGCTCCAGCCGACCAATCAGAGCACATTGTGCTTTTCAGAAGGAGGGGCTTCATAGAGACAGGAACTAAACAGAGCGTTACTGACAGTCTGGGAAGAGAGGAGCTGCAACAATGGAGAATATGAGGAAAATAATCAACATTCAAGCAGGAAAACCTGTTAAAAAAACACCCCTTTAATATGGATTTCTGTAACCAAGAATAATCTTTTGCTGCAGCAGTTGCAGTCATTTACCAAAGGCATCATTACAATTTGAACAACTTGCAAACCAATTAGCTGTGAAATCCAAACTTTCCTGCACTGTACATGTTTTTTTCCTTTTCATTTGGAAAGCTCTGATTCTTGGCTTTGTGGAGACAAAACATATGCTGACAGTAGTTTTTCTGCTCCATATGATGTAAAAGCATATCATGCGACTCCAGCAGCCAGTAGAGAAGAGTGTGTTCATGTGGATTTGGTGCAACATGCTCATTTATGAGACAAAGAGTCAATTTTCCGTCTGCGGCTCCGTCTCAGGGGTGTGTGCAGATGAAAATCCGCTGCCATCAAACACCTTTCAGCATCACTTGCTGCGACACACAAGGCTCTCCCAAAAATAGGATGCGTGTGGTTGCGCATGCGGGACACGTCTGCTCTAAAGAGCCCGTAAAAGATGAATCATCTGCACATCAGACACTTTTTTTAGAGGTGATGCAGAGACTCGCTGAAGATCCACCCAAACAATCTGAAAGGTCCTGCTTGAAAAAATACAGCCTTTGTGACTTTCTCTTCCCATTTTGCAAACAGGTGCATTAGAGATGTGGCTGAACCACATGAAAACACTTTAGATGGTCTGCAGACTGTCCGTAGCTTTCCATTGCATTTTAACTTATTTGAAAGTTATATCAAAGAACGCTCCCTTTACAATCGCTGGAGCTGTCAATCAAACTATGCGAGTTTATCAGTGACTGAGTTCTGGACTCGCACCAAGTTTTATTCAACGAATCTCTTAGTTACATCGCGTTTGCACTGTTAGTTATGATGGAAGCATTCGTTAGTGTGCAGAAATTGAGTTGCGATGATGAGATCACTGCTTTCATGAGCTCAACAACATGATCGACTACATGATCATCACTGCAACCTTTCATGCCACGATCTAAATATAATGTTATAGATCTAAATGTAATGCAACACTTTTCACGATTAGTTAGCTGTAACAGTAAAAACGTGCTAAAGTTTTCGAGAGAGTAATACTTAGCTACTTCATATTCAAAGATGTCAGCCAATCACAACACTGAAGTCTCACAGCAGACACGCCCCTTCAGACAGAGCGTTCAAATCAGATGCTAAAACCAGGGTAGGAAAAATGCCTTTTATTTCTAAATTATGACAGTTTTTGATGTAAAAATCATACTAACATTATAAGTGCTCCACAGGAAACATTATAAAACAACGCAGTTCATGACCCCTTTAATTATTTTAACTTTTAAAGCTCTAATGACTACACAGATATTGCACTAATTCAATTGTAAAATTCCCCGTCACACTACAGGTCTAATTAGCTAGTGATTAAAAATGTGCTGACCAACTACACTGCAAAAATCATGTTCTTCCTCAGTATTTCTGTCTTGTTTTCCAGTACAAATATCTAAACATTCTTAAATCAAGATACATTTACTGGAGAAGCAAAATAACTTTAAATATTAAGATAAAAATATTTATGCTTAAAACAAGAAAAAATATCTACCAATGGGATAATAAAATAATCTTGTTTTCCCTTTGAATTAAGGTTATTTTTCTGACCTCATTGGCAGATGTTTTTCTTTTGCTTTAAGCATTAACTCGCTTCATTTTGACAAATTTATCAGTGTAAAATATACACTTTTCTTTTATGCATTTTAAAATTGTGATCCTGATTTGTGCATTAACATTTACATCTGTGGTCCAAAACCCTGTAAATACTTTTATTTTACATTTTTTCTAACAATTTGAGTGAAATATTGAATTGAAAAACCACACTCTAAAAAAATGCTGGGTTAAAAACAACCCAAGTTGGGTTAAATATGGACAAATCCAGCAGGTTGGGTTAAAGGGCACCTATTATGCCCTCTTTCACAAGATGTAATATAAGTCTCTGGTCTGGTCAAGTTTCAGCATAAAATACCCCACAAATTTGTCCCTGTTTGGGGGTGAGCAAAAACATGCATTTTACTATATTACTATATTGCTGGCTAAAAAAATAAAATTGGTTGAAAAAAATGGCTGGGTGAAAACAACCCAATCCCTGGGTTTGTCCATATTTAACCCAGCAGTTTTTAGAGTGCAACGTGTTTCATTTTTGAGAATGTTCATAAACTTTTATTTTAAATTTTAGATTTACATTTGTATTTATGCATTTGGTGGACGCTTTTATCCAAAGCAACTTAAGTTGCATTTAAGATATTGAAATTGAAATGGAAAGGAAAAAATCCTACTCTTTAAAAAAAAAAAAAAAATGCTGGGTTAAAAACAACCCAAGTTGTATTGAAAATAGACAAACCCAGCAATTGGGGTGTTTTGACCCAGCGGTTGGGTTAATTGTTTGCTCAACCTGCTGGGTTGTTTAAAAAATGACTGTATTGCTTGCTTAAAATGAACCCAAAGTATGTTGGAAATTACCATTAATTAGTATGTTTAATAAATGAACATTTATTAAAAGGTTTAATGAATATTTTGTTGTTATATTGTCTAGTTGTTATTTATTAACACATGTTCATCTTTTGATTATTATTGTTGTCTCTAATTATGTGTGTGATTTTTAATTTCCAACCATTTTGGGTTAATTTTAAGCCAGTCATATAGTCATTTTTAAACAATAGTTGAGTTAAATAAAACTACTCAGCACGTTGGGCAAACATTTAACCCAACCGCTGGGTTAAAAAACAACCCCATTTCAACCCAACTTGGGTTGTTTTTAGCCCAGCATTTTTAGAGTGTAGATTTTCAATGAGTAGCATATATATATCCGCTGCATATGGAGCTCCTGATGATGATGATGATGATGACACGCTGTTATCGTTGTTATATTTAAACCGAGACGGTAATTTAGAAGTGTGACATCACGAGGAACAGTGCGCGAGCCTCTATGACACGTTCAGTAGTTGGTAAGTGAGACCAGTAGGGGGTCGGATCGCTTTCCCCTGATCTCCAGCCTCCAGCTCAAGTTCGGTCTCAGTGCTGCATGAACGCGCGGCGAGAGAGGGAGGAGGACACTTCCCTCTCCAGCATCAAACGCGAGGGATGCGCTTCATCGCCTTAGGGGACTGGATGGATGGAGCGACAGGGTCATGAAGGTGACCACAACCTCTGGGTTGGATTTAGGGGGCCGTTACCGCAGAAGGAGCCTATCCATAATTAATAAGAGCGAGTCGGAGATCCTAGAAGCGAAGCGCAACCACCGGCGAGTCATGTCACCAACTGACAGCGCTTCCAGAGGAGCTGACGAGGAGGACAAAGGAGGATGAAGGAGGCAGAGGAGGATTATAATGAAGCTGAGTGGCAAAGGACTGTGCACCATCGTCTCCAGCAGTCTGCTCTTCGTGTGTGCCGTGAGCACCGTGGTCGTGGGATTCAAATGCATCGCGCTGGGCTCCAGGGTGCGAGCGCACTTCCACCTGGGCACCGCGGCCGGCGCGTTCTACTCGGGCATCCTGGTGGCGCTCGGGCAGGTGCTGATGGGGGTGGCGCTGGTCTTTTGCCGGGGCAAGCCCAGGTGTGCGAATTTCTTCCTCTTTGGGATCTTAGTGTTTCTTCTGGGGGTCCTCACGGCGTTCTCGGGCGCGGTGGTGGATGGCGACACGGTGTCCCTGGTGGAGAGGAAGTACGCGCACTATTGCCTGGACTCTGTGGATGTAAACCCGGCGTGCGACGGGCTCAAGGTGTACCAGCGGGGGCTGGTGGTCTCCACCGTACTTAACACTCTGGAGTGCCTCCTGGGGCTGATGAACCTGGTTATCATTAAGCGCTACCAAGCGGAGCGGATTCTCCGGAGACGCCGGACGCAGCGGCGGAGCGCGCGGATTATCCTCAACGAGGAGCGCGACTTCGCGGTCACGGAGTTCCAGCCGGTGTCCTACATCAACCTGGGGGTGTTTCACGCGCTGGACGAGGCGGACGGGGAGGTGCAAAGCAGGGGCCACCCGTGCATGGAGCTCCCGGGCTATTCGCCCACCAATCCGGAGCTTAATCACTCGTACCCGTTCTCTTACCCGCTTCACATCGAGTTGCCACCCGCCTACGAGGACATATTCCCCGGAGAAGAGAGCAGCAAATAGCAAAGGAGCCGTTTTGCAGTGACAATCACGCTGAACTTGGAATTGACGCGTTTATTTCGAGTTGCCTAATGCACTTTTTATTCGCTGGAGGTTATACACTCGAAACCCTACAGTTGTGCATATAAACTACAAAACGAACAGGATTATGTGCAACATTTGTTTTTTTTGACCCTCCTGACTGACTGATTGTATTCTCGGTTCATCCCATGTCAAAATCCCAAAGGTTTGTGTACAGGATTCCCATTGGAATTTTTGTCATATAGTTTGGAGTCTGTCCTAAAGGATCCTGATTTTCTTACAGTATTCCAGCAGGGCACAAAACTAACAGAAGTTACCAACTGAGCAAAAAAAGAACATGTGAGAAGGTAAACGTAATAGAAGTATGCATTATTATTTCAGTTTTTCTGATTGATTGTGTTCCCAGTTCATCTCTAGTCAAAAAGGTTTATCTACAGGATTCTTATGGAATTTTTTTTTGTTGTTGTTATAATCGGACCCGTTATACAGTATTCCAGCAGGGCACAAAATGAAAAGAAGTTACTTACATATGAGAAGGTAAATGTTCTGGAAGTATGCATTATTTACATGCAACAATTGATTTTTGTAGACCTAATCAATAGATTGTGTTTCAATTCGCCCCTAATCAAAGTCCTAAAGCTTGTGTGTGTATAGTAGTATTAGTATTCCAACAGAAAACAAAACAAAAACAAGTTCCCAGTTGGACTATTACGATTACCAACAGGATCAAATGTCCCTGAAAGGCCTGAAATGAGACGTCTCATGATTTGTTTAGAATCTCTTCATCTCTGATGTTTCACACAAAAAGCCATTGCTGTTGGTGACATTAAAATGACAGGCATTACCCATCAGAGAGAACATTTCTGCTGGCCAGGATATGATTGTTTCTGCATCGTGTTGTTCCAGAGTAATAGGAGAACATGTTCAGTCAGGTTCTGGAGTTGTATGGTTCTCCTCTAGTCTAGTTTATTCATCGAAGGTTAACGCTTAAAACCTTGCCGGCGATGAAGTAAAGAGTGAAATAATTATTATTTAAATGTTTTTTATGACCATCATGACTGAGTCTGTTATATTATTCACTGTAAAAAAAGAATTGTTGGTTTAACTTAAAAAAAGTAAGTTACCTGCTTCACTGAAATTAAAAATTTGAGTTAATACAATAAAGGTGATTGATTTAATCAACAGAAACTCAAAATATTATGTTATCTGAAGTTGATTTCACAAAAGAAAAAATTTTGAAATAATAAATCATGAAAATAATTGTATTGGAATGTCTGTTATTTGACATTATTCCAATAGAACACAAAACACATATACTTTCCCAATAGAATGCAATCCACAATAGAAATAATATTCAATTTTATTCTGTATTATTATTATTATTAATAATATTATGCCAACAGATTAAAATGATCATGACATCAAAGAACACACATCACTGTCCAGTAGTTATTTTACTATCACTGTTTTAATATTTTTGAACCAATTTTTATTTTTTATATTTTCTGTTTTCACTTTAATTTTAGTTAATGTTTTAGTAATTTTGTTGTACAAATATGTCTATAGTTTTAAATCATTTTTATTTTAGTGTTAGTTATTTTAGTACATCACGTTAAACTAGAGGAAAATTTAAAATGTTGCATTGGCAACTAGTTGAACTAAATTAAGTTCATTTTATATCAGTTAAAGTTTATTTCATTTCAAGTGATGTTTTTTGAAACACTTTTCATGTGCATTCATAAAGTACATTATAATGCATTATATCTTTTCATAAGTAAATGTAACCAAAGGTAAATGCATTATAATATTTGCAGATTCCTTGTTTTAATGCTTTCTAAAGGTGTGACAATGAAGAGAATATTTATAATCTATTATGGTTGCAATTATTCATTAGATCATTGGATGCAATATAATTTGCATCACTAATAATGCATTAAAATATAATGCATTATAAAGGCTTACCATGCTTTTAGTTAACTCTAATAACCCTGCTGTCCAGTAGCAAGAAATCCAATCAAATCCAAGAAGCAAACAAAACAGAAAATTGCTTTTCAGACTTTTAGGATTGGCACTAAATTATGACTGAAATTTCATTGGGAATCCTGCCTTTTTTGACTAGGGATGCCCGTGTAGTTTCTCTGTGGCTCTATTGTTTTCCCTCATATTGCTTACGTTCAGCTTCTGAATAAAAGGTGTATTTACTCTCTCCTGATGTTGCTGTTGAGTCCAGGTTCACTAACATGGCGACAGCATGTCTGCCTGCAGCAGGTGTTGCCATGGTTCCTTGACCCTTTTTCTACCTGCGTGTAATTAGATATGTAACAAGCCGGGCTTTGAAATGCAGATTTGCTCGGTTTGTCAAGTCTGATCTGGTGCACAAAGCAAAGCGGGTTGTTTAATGCAACAAACAAATTCATACGTTTCAGTTTAGCGTTTTAGAAAGATCTCTTTGAATAGATTTCACTGGACACTTTCAAAGAGCTGCGAGGTATTATATGCATTACAAACACGTCGAGAATATATGCCTGAGTCCCGTAATTATTCTGAGAGGATATTATATGCTTTGGCACGACAACAAAACGTCTGATGAGGCTTTTTCTGATGAAAGAGATGCTTTTGTCTGAAACGTTACAGTCTCAAAGTCTGAGATCACTGGGGAAAATGCTTCTGTTTATTCAATACAAATGAAATTGTCAGCAGAAATGACAAGAATTTGAGAACATCTCAGTGCTTTTCTCTTAATGACAGCAGTACTGAAACACTTACGATCGTGATTTGAGATGCTCCAAGAAGCAATTTGAGCTTAAATGCAAGTAAAGTTGCACTCATTTACTTAGGCAAGTTTTGCGAAAGAGTCTCTTCTGCTCATCAAGGCAGCATTTATTTAATCAAAAATACAGTAAAAAATTTGAAATATTATTTTAATTTAAAACAGCTGTTTTCTATGTGAATATATAGTAAAGTGTAATTTATATCCAGTGATCAAAGCTGAATTTTCAGCATCATTACTCCAGTCTTCAGTGTCACATGATCCTCCAGAAATCATTCTGATATGATGATTTGCTGCTCAAGAAACATTTCTGATTATTATCAATGTTGAAAACAGTTCATATTTTTGTGGAAGCCATCATACATTTAGATATAAATCTAATATGAACAGGATTTATTTGAAATAGAATCTTTTCATAAACATTATAAATGTTTTTACTGTCACTTTTGAATAATTTAATGCATTCTTGCTGAATAAAACGATTAATTTCTTTAAAAAGAAATCTTTATTCTAAATGCCGAAACAGTTTTCCAGATTTAAGGTGAGACACTCCAGGCAAAAACCTGTCAGTTTTGAGATTTTGCGGTTTTCGACTTTTCATAAAGTGTTTTTCAGACTGGTGGAAAGAAAAAATTCAAAATACACTTTCAAGTGTATATTTTATAGCACTTATAGCACTTTATTCCTAAAAAAGATGTGATTGTTTTTTCTTTCTTTCTGGCTGTTGACAGTATTTTCTGATTTATAGTGTGATAAAATGAGATATCCTCTGTAAAAACCTTTAACTCTAATATGTAAAAAAAACCTGGCTTCATCCAATGTTAATTTTTGTTCTAGAAATTTATGCAAATTAGTGCATATTTAATTAGATAATGCCTCATTTGCATATTTAAACATAACAGAAAACTTGCAATACAGTAAATGTTTGCAATTCTTAATGTAATCAATCAACTGGGGAAGAACGGTAATATCTATTAATTAATTCTTTTACCCTATTCACCTGGGGTGTCTCGCCTTAAAGGGTTAGTTCAAGCAAAAATGAAATTCTGTCATTAATTCCTCTCCCTCATGTCGTTCCACACCCGTAAGACCTTCGTTCATCTTCAGAACACAAATTAAGATATTTTTGATGAAATCCGAGAGGTATATGACTCGTCCAATAGAATCAACACTTTCAAGGTCCAGAAAGGAACTAAAGACAGTCATGTGACTGCAGTGGTTCAACCTTAATGTTATGAAGAGACGAGAATACTTTTTGTGTGCAAAAACAAAACAAAAATAACGACTTTATTCAACAATCTCTGTGTCATTATCATTCGGTGTTTACGTCCAGCGCTTCCACATCAGAACGGCGACTCATTATTGGCCGGCTCCTGCGTCAGCATCACATGCATGCGTTGTGCTGATCACGTGATCAGCCTCGGCCAATACCGAGCCGACATTCGGACGTAAACACGGAAGCTTCACTGTGGATAATGACACACCTAAGAAGGGATTGTTGAATAAAGTTGTAATTTTTGTTTTGTTTTTGCGCACAAAAAGTATTCTCGTCTCTTCATAACATTAAGGTTGAACCACTGCAGTCACATGACTGTTTTAACAACGTCTTTAGTTCCTTTCTGGACCTTGAAAGTGTTGATTCTATTGGACGAGTCATATACCTCTCGGATTTCATCAAAAATATCTTAATTTGTGTTCTGAAGATCTGGAACGGGTGTGGAACGACATGAGGGAGAGTGATTAATGACAAGAATTTCATTTTTGCTTGAACTAACCCTTTAAATGAAGACAGATTTTCAACATGATCTCAGATTTTTTTGGACCCTATACTCTTGTGAACATTATCAGCAATTTAAAATGTGTTTTCAGGGGAAACTGTGTGAAGCCTGTGATGGTGTACAGCATCTTTTCATGTATTTTTCTGAAAGGCCTAAAATGAGACGCCTCTTGATTTGTTTTCCTCTTCCCTGAAATTCTAAAACAAAAAGCCACTGCTGTTGGCGACATTAAAATGGCCATTCAGACAGAACATTTCTGCTTATTAGCGTTGTGACTGTGGGATATGATTAATGTTTCTGCATCGAGTAATAGGAGAACATGATCCTGAATGAAACAGCAATGCTTCTCTTCTCAGCAACTTGTTTGTTTGGAAAGATGCATCATTTCTGCCATCAGCGGCAAATGGAGGCATGTTAACGAACCAAACTTTGACCTCTCGAATGTGAACGGTGGCGCTCAGGTATTCAAATCGGTCTCATGCATGATGGCAGTTGTAAATAATTTAAGCAAAACATTATGCATGATATTTATGTCATGCTTTTCTTCACAATGTCACCCCTCTCAAGTTCGATTAGCTAGTGAGATCTAACAGTTCACATTTGGAGTGCATACTTCCCAATTTCCCCGAGAGGATTCGCTCATCATTAATAGAACTGAAAGAGCTCTGAATATGTATTAATAGCCTAACAGCGAAACGCTGGCCCTTTGAAAACGGCAGTCGTGCAGAATAACAACCGCATGATGGGAAACCGAATATTGTTCTTCAGATGTGAGATGCTTCCGACTGTGAAAAGTGCCTTTTGAACGAGTCCTTTAAAGATATATATTTTGATGAAAATTTGACGTAAGGTAAGGGGAAACATTAGAAAGCGCAGCTAAATTTAGGTTGCGTGCGCTGGAAGTGTTTCTGAAGGTCAGTGAAAGTTCTGAGATGACTTGTGCTGTTGACTTTTCCCCGTTCTTTTATGGCAAATCTTCAAAAACGGTTTAATTTAGCTAATGGAAGCGAGCGACGTGTAATGCAATTTGCTTGTTGCCTCATTCTCAGCCCATTTTCTATCTATTATTCAAATGACCAGGACAAGAAATCACCACGTTCTGCCCATTTTCATTTATTATTATGCTTCTTTTATTTATTTTTTTCATATATATCTGCTTGCGGCCTTTAATTTTGATAATGAAAAATACTGTCTAGTGGTTAATGCAAAATGCAATACATGTTTGTCAGACAAAAATGACTGTTTAAATGTGTTCTTATGGCCTTTTCCCTGGAGTGTCTGAGATGTCACGATTTCTCTCTCATCGTTGTTATTCTCCAGATTCATTCCTGTATTCAGACTGAACGTTATAATTGTACACATCAGCGGTGCGTTCACACTGACTACAATTACAGCCATTCTCATTCAATCACAACTGTATTTTTAAACTTCAATGGCACAAATGACTTGTAAAAAGCTCCTCTTGATTTAAAGACTTCTTCTGTGATGTGACATTTCTGAGCAAAACAGGATATTCGACTAGACAAAAAAAAAAAAGGCAGGATTTTCTCCTTGGGAATGCAGTGGATTGTAGAAAAGTGGCTGTTATTTATCTGTCTCAGAGTGAAAAAGGAAGTGGTCATATTTCGACAAAAGATTAAAGTGTTTTTCTTTGGAATATGGCAATGTGTTTTTGAAAGGACACTATAAAAAGTAATACACTATATCTACTCCGTAAAATTTTGGCAAGAGATTACAAGCAATATTATTAGTTAAATTCAACAAAGAGTTAGAATTAATCAAATTAATTCCTTTAATGTCAACCATTTAAAACAAGTAAAATTTAAACAAAAATATCTGAATAATTGACAGATGTCAAAGATTAATTAAGAACTATTTTTTTATTGCCATCATTAAAGACCCCTGATGATAACAAGCAGAATCACTGAAGGAAAGAGAAACACAAGAATTAACAGAGGTTTAGATGTTGATTTTATTGAAAATGTTTAGTCACTATTATGGTGATCAGTGTTTCGTTTAGTTGTGCAGTTTGATTCTTTGCTTTTTATGTGAGTTTGTGGTTTTTGTAATGGTGCTTGCTAATTTTACACATTTTAAATGGTTGACTTTTAATGAATTAATTTGATTAATTCTAACTCAATTCTTATATGTTGAATTTAATTAATAATATTGCTTGTAATCTGTTGCCACAATTTTATTTATTGTTTATTGGTAGTAGAATTTTTTTCTACTGAGAGCATTAGAAACACTAAGACTGTAAAGACATACACTACCATTTTAAAAGGTTGGTGGAAGAGTTGTAATGTTTTTAATGAGTCTCTTCTGCTCACCAAGGATGCATTTAATGAAAAATACAGTAAAAATAGTGAAATATTTTTACAATTTAAAACAGCTGTTTTCTATGTGAATATATAGTAAAGTGTAATTTATTCCTGTGATCAAAGCTGAATTTTCAGCATCATTACTCCAGTCTTCAGGGTCACATGATCCTTCAGAAATCATTCTGATATGATGATAAAGAATAGTTGCACTGCTTCAGATTTCTGTTGAAACTGATACATTTTATCTTTCAGGATTCTTTAGAAAGAACATTTATTTGAAATAGAATCTTTTGTAACATTTTTAACATTTTTACTGTCACTTTTGATCAATTTAATGCATCCTTGTGCAATAAAAGTTAATTAAAAAAAATCTAACTTTTGAACGTTAGTGTGCATTTTGACTGTACGGCGTGTGTCGATGGAGGTTTGAGCAGCAGCAGTGATTGCTGGGACTCACAGGTGTGTGTGATGCTGATTTGGCTCCAGCTCTGCAGTGAAATCTGTCTCTGCGCAGGTGAACAGTTTCCAGCAAGGCAGATGATGAAAGAAGCACCATCAGGGCTTCAGAGCAAACAGCGCTTGTTATGCACGATCCGCCTCATGGACTTTGATGCTTCTATTTTTAGGAGAGATATATTTGCCTGGTGTTTCACATGTGGCTGTGGGAATAAAGCGCAGGCTTGTGTAATGGAAGTTTATCGACACTTGAATCAGGCGCTTTGTTTCAGCGCTCTCTCTCTCTCTCTCTCTCTCTCGTCAGTGTGACGGTGTGTTTCAGATCTGCAGTGTGACGTTGCTGTCAGGAGCGTCTCATGGAAACATGTTCATGCAGGGCATATTTCAATAATATTGGAATAAGATTATCATCATGTTTTGCATAAAATATAAAGCATGTTGTAGGAACATCTTCATTTTTTGCATCCATCCGTCCATCCATCCATCCATCCATCCATCCATCCATCCATCCATCCATCCATCCATTCGTCTCTCCGTCCATCCATCCATCCATCCATCCATCCGTCTGTCCATCCATCTATTTATCCATCCATCCATCCATTCGTCTCTCCGTCCATCCATCCATCCGTCTGTCCATCCATCCATCCATCCATCCATCCATCCATCCATCCATCCATCCATCCGTCTGTCCATCCATCTGTCTATTTATCCATCCATCCATCCATCCATCCATCCATCCATCCATCCATCCATCCATTTGTCTCTCCGTCCATCCATCCATCCATCCATCCATCCATCCATCCATCCATCCATCCATCCATCCATCCATTTGTCTCTCCGTCCATCCATCCATCCATCCATCCATCCATCCATCCATCCATCCCTGTCCATCCGTCTGTCCATCCGTCTGTCCATCCGTCTATTTATCCATCCATCCATCCATCCATCCATCCATTCGTCTCTCCGTCCATCCATCCATCCGTCTGTCCATCCATCTATTTATCCATCCATCCATCCATCCATCCATCCATCCATCCATCCATCCATCCATCCATCCATCCATCTGTCTATTTATCCATCCATCCATCCATCTATACATCCATCCATCCATCTGTCCATCCATCCATCCATCCATCCATCCATCCATCCATTTGTCTCTCCGTCCATCCATCCATCCATCCATCCATCCGTCTATTTATCCATCCATCCATCCGTCCATCTATCTATCCATCCATCCATCCATCCATCTATACATCCATCCATCCATCCATCCATCCATCCATCCATCCATCCATCCTTCCATCCATCCATCTGTCCATCCATCCATCCATCCGTCTATTTATCCATCCATCCATCCATCCATCCATCCATCCATCCATCCATCCATCATCCATCCATCCATCCATCCATCCATCAATCCATCCATCCGTCTATCTACTCATCCATCCATCCGTCTATTTATCCATCCATCCATCCATCCGTCCATCTATCTATCCATCCATCCATCCATCCATCCATCCATCTGTCTGTCTGTCCATCTATCTATCTATCTATCTATCTATCTATCTATCTATCTATCTATCTATCTATCTGTCTGTCTGTCTGTCTGTCTGTCTGTCTGTCTGTCTGTCTGTCTGTCTGTCTGTCTGTCTGTCTGTCTGTCTGTCTGTCTGTCCGTCTGTCCGTCCGTCCATTTTTAAAAATGAATATGTTGAAGTATGTATGTATTATAATATAAGAAATATAATTTATTGTTACTTTGTTTTGATTTTGGGGTGAAATGTGTGTAGGACATTTTGTGTTTGTGAGATTTTTATGCTTTGCAATATAATTTCATGAACGTTACGCACATTTTATTCCCAAATTCTAATTACGTTCACTTCTGCATGTTTGTTGTAATCTGTTTCAACCTTTTTTGGGGTTGCATAACAGTAATGAGATCTGGGGAAGACATCATGTCACAATACAAAAAATCTTATTCTTAAAAATGAGCTTCATTTTCCTTTGCCCAAATATAATTTCCTATTTCTTTTTCTCATTTAGTGTTTGTAAGTGAAACACACTCTGACTTCCTGATGAAGTTGGTGAGATTCACCCTGTTGTCTTCAGTGTTTTGAGGTCATGGAGTACAGTGATTATCCAGCAGCTGGCATATAAATGATACAATGCAGTATTTTTTATTAATCATGCTGTTAATCATGCATTTAATTAGATCATTCCGCATGGACATGGATTTATAGTTGCTCGTACTGACTCATGTGTTCTGTAAGCCTGGAGTGATTGTGTGTGTGTCAGATCTGCGATCTCTACTGCGTCATGCTGATAAACCTGGACGCCGTCCAAGGTCCCGGCTCCCCTCGTGAGCTCGCGTTCGTGTTTTCAATTTACCCTGGCTGAGAATAGAAGGATGAGCAGAGATCTTATTCCTGCTATGACTACTTTTACAAGCGTTAATATGTTCATTCAAAATGAATTACAAACTCAATGAACATTTAATTCTAGAAATATTTAGATTAAATATAAGCATGATTTCATGTTTGAAGGGTTTTTTAAAACTGGGGTCTGGAGGAAAGCCTATAGAAAATAAATGAAAAGCCTATAGAAAATAAATGAAAAGCCTATAGAAAATAAATGAATACAATAAAAATTCATAAATATAATACAAAAATATAAATATATTACATTAGATTAAAATAATTAAATAATTTCTATTAATATAAACAATAAAAATTGTAATACAAATATTTTTAATGAAAACAAATAAATAAATAACAGTACATTACTATAGTCAGTAGAAAGAAGATATAAAAATGTAACTTAATAGAAACTAATTTTAATGCATAAAATGGGTGTTTGTAAAAGATAGATGCCTTTTAAATTTTAGGATGGTGGTCCTTCATACAGGATGGTGACATTTTGGGTTTGAGTTATAGAAATTAAATTACAGTTTTTTAAAGTTATATTAATGTCAAAATCATGATAACAATTGAATTGGCAGCAAATTCATCGACAGTAAAGACTTTTCCACTGAACTTTCTAACAACGCTTGAACTTTCCATTCATCAGAGAATCCTGAAAAATAAAATGTATCACAATTTCCACAAAAATATGAACTGTTTTCAACATTGATAATAATCAGAAATGTTTCTTGAGCAGCAAATCAGCATATCAGAATGATTTCTGAAGGATCATGTGAAGACTGAAGACTGGAGTAATGATGCTGAAAATTCAGCTTTGATCACTGGATATAAATTACACTTTACTATATATTCACATAGAAAACAGATATTTTAAATTGTAATAATATTTCACAATTTTTACTGTATTTTTGATCAAATAAATGCAGCCTTGGTGAGCAGAAGAACCTCAACTTTTTGAGCGGTAGTGTATATTCTGACTAAAAAAATGTTCATGCATCTTGAATATTTCATTATTTCACCATGTTCTTTTTTTAAAAGCATAAAATGTACTTTTCCCCTGCTGGTCTTCAACAGCTCAGAATAGTCACTTGTGGAGGGTTTGCAGCTGTGTGTGTGTTGTTGTGGTGACATCATTTTCCTTTGGTTAGTCACACGGTATTTAAAGCTCAGCTGATTGGCTCATGTTAGAAGTCCGAAATCTCAGAACATGATGTTTTTTTTTAACTAATTTAGCTTGAGTTGGCCCAGTGAAATCAATGATCCGACTCCTGTGAAGGCAGGAGATCTTAGAGAGGAAAGCAAAGACAGTTTCAGCTCTCATCAGGAAACACATCCATTACACCGACCGTTTGTGAACCTAACGGCGGCAGGTTTATTCCTTCTTTAAGCTATCCAACCAGAATCCGGAATGCATGGAAAGCCTGTTAATTCCAATCAGAGGTTTAATGAAACATGTTTGTTCAATTTAGCTTTATGGTGTTGGTTATTGCAGCCGTTTGCTTCGGGCAGCCGGCTTAAAGTGCCTTATGAAGACAGAATAGACTCCTCCTCCGTCAAAGCAAACATAAATAAGCTTCCCTGCGCTTCATTTAGCCGCATTAGTGTCGCACTAATACTGTTTGGGCTCCCGCCAGCAGCTGGAGTCTGCAGAGGTGCACACGCTCTCTCTGAGTTTGGGTGAGATTGGCTGAACTCTGTCCTGGATGAAAGCAAACAACAGCTGTGCTGAAAATACAGGTGTCAGGAGGGAATGTTTTGGGTTCGGTGGAGGTTTGAAGGAATAGTTCAACCTAAAATGACTTTTCTGTCATCATCTATTCGCCCTCATTGTATGACTTTTTGTCATCTGGAGCTTTTAAAGAACTGTACTGCTCGCTTTGTAATGTAGAGTTAGTTCACAAGAGGTTGGACGTAAAACGGATACAAAAAGAGCTCTGTGTGATGTGAGTGTTATGTGAGGAACATTCCCACATTTACTGCTAATCTTCCCCTGGAGCTGCTCAGTGCTGTGAATGGATCATTGAGCTGAACTTGAGAGTCAAATGAGTCAAATTCACGAGGAAATCATTCAAGACAGTTTTCTGAAGTGATGCACTGAAAAAAACAAATGATTTGTTCAGAAACTGGACGTTGCTGCTTCTCTGATGAACTCCACACTCTTAAAAATAACGTGTTTCACACTGAAGTCACACGGTGTTCTGTTTCCCAAAAGAAGCTTCAGTGATCAGATCTTAAGAGATCCTTTAGTGTGAAGAACATCTGAATAAAGATTCTTTATACCCCCTTATTCCTTCCTTCCTTCCTTCCTTCTTGTTTTCCTTCCTTTTTCCTTCCTTCCTTCCTTCCTTCCTTCCTTCCTTCCTTCCTTCCTTCTTGTTTTCCTTCCTTTTTCCTTCCTTCCTTCCTTCCTTCCTTCCTTCCTTCTTGTCTTCCTTCCTTCCTTCCTTCCTTCTTGTCTTCCTTCCTTGTTTCCTTCCTTCCGTCCTTCTTGTCTTCCTTTTTCCTTCCTTCCTTCCTTCCTTCCTTCCTTCCTTCTTGTCTTCCCTCCCTTTTCCTTCCTTCCTTCCTTCCTTCCTTCCTTCCTTCCTTCTTGTCTTCTTTCTTTCTTTCTTTCTTTCTTTCTTTCTTTCTTTCTTTCTTTCTTTCTTTCTTTCTTTCTTTCTTCCCTTTTCTTTCCTTCCTTGCTTCCTTCCTTCCTTCCTTCCTTCCTTCCTTCCTTCCTTCCTTCCTTCTTGTCTTCCTTCCCTTTTCCTTCCTTCCTTCCTTCCTTCTTGCCTTCCTTCCTTCCTTCTTGCCTTCCTTCCTTCCTTCTTGTCTTCCTTCCTTCCTTCCTTCCTTCTTGTCTTCCTTCCTTGTTTCCTTCCTTCCGTCCTTCTTGTCTTCCTTTTTCCTTCCTTCCTTCCTTCCTTCCTTCCTTCCTTCCTTCCTTCTTGTCTTCCCTCCCTTTTCCTTCCTTCCTTCCTTCCTTCCTTCCTTCCTTCCTTCTTGTCTTCTTTCTTTCTTTCTTTCTTTCTTTCTTCCCTTTTCTTTCCTTCCTTGCTTCCTTCCTTCCTTCCTTCTTGTCTTCCTTCCCTTTTCCTTCCTTCCTTCCTTCCTTCCTTCCTTCCTTCCTTCTTGTCTTCCTTCCCTCTTCCTTCCTTCCTTCCTTCCTTCCTTCCTTCCTTCCTTCTTGTCTTCCTTCCCTTTTCCTTCCTTCCTTCCTTCCTTCCTTCCTTCCTTCCTTCCTTCCTTCCTTCCTTCCTTCCTTCCTTACTTACTTACTTCCTTACTTACTTCCTTACTTCCTGTCTTCCTTCCCTTTTCCTTCCTTCATCCCTCTTCATTTTCATGGGATAGTTTGGGATGGCCAGGTGTAATGGGGCTGTTCTTGTTTTTTCCATAATTTTATTAATCTGAAAATAAAACAGCAGGTTGTGATGATGTTTATGTCATGCACATACTGTATATTGTAATTGGATATCTGCTTGTTTTGTCTTTTATAAAGGTTCCATATGGAACCATCAATGCCAATAAAAACCTTTATTTTTAAGAGTGTATTGAAAGTCGTACAGTTTTGGAATGACATGGATGAGTAAATGATGAAAGAATTGTCAATTCTAGGTTAATTAAATGAAAAGAAGCTCAAGGGAGCATCTACAGTATAATTTGACTGTAATCTCTCAGTTTATGAAACAAACAAAAATCAAATGCTTCAGCACACTTACAATGAAAGACTTGCTTGAGGGTTTAAAACTTGAGTTACCTTAATGAATTAACTGATGGGATCTTATTGTAAAGTGTTACTGAGATTTTTTTCACTCAAAAATGTTTTTTCTAGAATTTTGAAAAATGTCTCAGTAGGGTTCAGTTTTGACTTTCAAAATATTTTCCTTTGTGTTCCACTGCTGTCTTACATGGATTCACCTCTGGTTATGGACACGACAGGAAATTATAAACTGGATATGACTTTATATTGACTTGGTAGCTTTGCCTCAGGTTCGGCTTGATATATATATAAGAGAAAAATCATCCCTTTGAGACAGAACAACTTTCACTTTTGACCATTGTGGAAGACAAAAGCAGATAGCAGGAAGAATGTTTTGTGAATGAATAAAAGGAAAGAGCACTGGATTGTTTGGTTGCTGACTTCTTTTAACTCTTTCCTGGCATTGACAGAATTTTCCATGTTTTCACTGTTATGTGGTAGAGGGCACTATTACACATCTTCTGAAAGAGTATAGTATCTCCAGATCAAAACAAGCGATAAAAGCATTGCTTATGCACGTTGTAGTTGCAATTTTCTCAACTTTTTGTTCAAAAAACACTGGCGGAGAAAGAGTTAAGGGCAATAATTAAAAAACATGAACACTTAAACGTGAAGTGTATCATTTTTTCGATGTTTAAAAAAAAGTTCTCCTGTCTCAGCTTAATAGTTTCCCCAAAAACTGACTGTTTTCAAAACATCTTGACACAGCAGCACTGTCTCAACCAATGGCGTGAGTTTGGGGCAGGGCTTTCTATCCTTCCATCCAATGACAGACCATTTTGAAAACAGCAGTTCTCTTTGAGAAATGACACACTTTACCTTTAAGAACTTGGCCGCAGGTATAGTGGACAGTAAAAGCTAAAACTGTGGCTGTAAAAACTAGACCTTATGTATAAAATGTTTAATGTCTAATGATGTCTGGCAGTGGCTGTTTGAGCTTTAACAAGTGATCTCTGCCTCAGCTTCTGTAACACTGCCATATAACATTTTCACAAGGACTCTTTTACACAACAAAAGTGAAATGATTGATGTTGGTTCAAGCCTGTAAATGCAAAACAAGATCTTTGGTTTTCTCAGCAAGTTGGAGTAATCTAATCTTATATACACTACTGTTCAAAAGTTTAGGTCAGTATGTAAAATGTTACATAAGATTCTATTTCAAATAAATGTTGTTCTTTTGGACTTTCTATTCATCAAAGAATCCTGAAAATTCAAATGTATCACAGTTTCCACAAAAATTTGAACTGTTTTCAATATTGATAATAATCATGAATGTTTCTTGAGCATTAAATCATCATATTAGAATGATTTCTGAAGGATCATGTGACACTGAAGACTGGAGTAATGATGCTGAAAATTCAGCTTTGATCACTGGATATAAATTACACTTTACTATATATTCACATAGAAAACAGCTGTTTTAAATTGTAAGAATATTTCACTCTTTTTACTGTATTTTTGATCAAATAAGTGCAGCCTTGGTGAGCAGAAGAGATCTTACAGAATCCAAATGTTTCTGTGAATGCACATTCTATTCTATTCTATTCTATTCTATTCTATTCTATTCTATTCTAT
Organism: Megalobrama amblycephala; assembly: GCF_018812025.1. NCBI lineage: Eukaryota > Metazoa > Chordata > Actinopteri > Cypriniformes > Xenocyprididae > Megalobrama > Megalobrama amblycephala. Next base: position 17,441,769 of record NC_063047.1, on the reverse strand, counting down.
TCTATTCTATTCTATTCTATATATATTTAAATCCATTCCATTCTAATCTAATCTATATCTATATCTATATCTGTTCTGTTCTGTTCTATTTTGTTCTGTTCTATTCTATTCAAGAGTGTAATGTTTCTGTTAGACTCTTCTCATGCTCAAATTGTGAATTCAGTTCATGTTGGGTCTCTGTTATTTGTGGAGATATTCAGTTTGAAATCTTTCAGTCTGTATCCTCTTGCTCTGGGTGTCTTGTGTTGAGATGACAGGCCGCTGCAGGAGGCCAACTTTGTTATTCTTTGCCTTTGAGTGTGTGCAGACTTTGGAGCGTGCACTCAATAGTGTATATTGTGTGTGTGAGAGATGTGACATGTAAGCCATGACGTACACACACACACACACACACACACACACACACACACACACACACACACATGTGAGAGTCAGCGTTCAGCTCAAGTGTGTTTGGCATTTCATGATGCTAAATGTCACTCAAATACAGGCTGTGATAAATTAACTTTATTGGCCCACTAAAAACCTTTCAAGCACTTTGAATGTTTCTGTAATTAATGATGACAGTAAAACTCCTGACAGCTCTTCATTACTGTCGCCCACGCCAGTAACGGTACGGTTACATCATCAGCGTGAGGCGGCTGTGATTGGCCAAACTATAACTGCTTACTGCTGATGTAAAAGAAACTGTTCACATAGTTGCATTACATTATTACATTATATTACAGTCCATATATACACGTTTAAACAATTATCACTCAGAAATTAAACATTTTCAAAGAAACAGCAAGTATCTTAGAAGTGAAGATTGAAATCTATTAAAAATATCAAAAAAAATTCTTAAAACAAGATTTAATTTACAAGCAAAATTACTTTAGATATTAAGTCTTGTTTTCTGAAAAGTATCAAAATTAAGTGAGTTTGTGTTTAAATCAAGAAAAAATATCTGCTAGAAATGCAACTCACTTAACTGTTAAAAATATAGAGTTTTATTTTTCTGACCACATTGGCAGATATTTGTTCTCGTTTTAAGAGTAAGCTCACTTCATTTTAATCAATATTTCAATAATAAAGCCTGAAAATAAGCTCAGTAAATAAGAATGTTTAGATATTTCAGCTGGAAAACAAGACAGAAATACTAAGAAAATATTTTTTGCTGTAGTATTTTCAATAATCTTTCTTTTACTTACAGCCTTGAAAAATCATTTTTACAGCATAGCTTTGAATCCTCAGAGGCATGTCTGCATATTTAAACCCTTGTGCATTTGCATATTCAAAATGTGCCAGGTTTAAATATGCACAGGGGTCTGATTTTCAGTCAATGACTTAATTGAAGTCTGTTCCTCATAACTCCAGAACACAGAATATAGTGAGTCATATTATAAACCTGAAGCTTTTATTGTGCTCGTCTGATACTGTGTGAAGCTTGATTCCACCAAAGAAAGTCTGTGAACTTTTCTTTCTCCTATGTGAAATGTTGCATCTTTCATGGAGTGCTATTTTTAAAGGATAGATAATAATAGCTTTAAACATTATTTTATTGTGTCTCTTTCATTACTTTTTTCGGTAAACCACTAAATACTGTTTTTAAGAAAAGTATTTTTCATTGTTAGTTCATGTTAACTAATTTTAACGAATGGATCCCTATTGTAAAATGTTACCTTTTTCATTAGAATTGTCTTTATTTTGTAAAGCTGTAAAACCAAATGTTCCATCAATAACACTGAATTAATTCTTAATTTTCATTCATTATTTGTGTAAAGACCGTCACTTTTTCATGACAAAGTATCACTGTCCCCAGTATTTCTGTCATTAACATCACATGAAGCATTTTAGGAAAGAATTTACTTTATTATTTATTTATATATATATATATATATATATATATATATATATATATATAAACCAAAGTCTCCCTTTGGTTTTAAGTCCCTTTCTGTTTTAATATTTGAATCCAAAGAACTCAAGACAGCCATAAATATTAGTATTGCAATTTTACTGTTGATCTGCAAAATAAAAATGGAGTACTTAATAATAATAACAAAAATAATAATCATAATTAAATACTCCATTTTTATTTTGCAGTACAGCAGTATTACTATGTTAATATATTTCATTTATTTTTTTATAATTTAATAAAATAAAACTAAAATGTAAAAAATTATTTTAATTGTATATTGTATTTTTGTGTATATTATATATTATTGTATAATATTTGAATATTTTGTTTCCGGGACAATTGTTAAATTTTTTTATTTTATTCAACTTTTATTTTTATCACTTACTTAATTGGCTGTTAGCTAACATCTTGTGTCAGTCCAACAATTAGGAAACTTTTCAATCAATCAATCAATCAATCAATCAATCAATGAACAAATCAATCGATCAATTTATCGATCAGTCAATTGATCAGTCAATCAACCAACCAAATGACCAATTGATCAATCAGTCAATCAATCAGTCAATTAACCAACCAACCAACCAACCAACCAACCAACCAACCAACCAACCAACCAACCAACCAATCAATTAACCAATCAATCAATCAATCAATCAATCTAGCAGTCAACCAACCATCCAACCAACTGATCAATTGATTGATCAGTTAAATAATTAACCAAAAATAATTAACCAACCAACCACCCAATTAACCAATCAATCAATTAACCAACCAATCAACCAACCAACCAATTGATCAATTGATCGATCAGTCAATCGATCAGTCAAGTCAAGTAAATTGATCCGTCAAATAATCAACCAACCAACCAACCGACTAATCAAACAATCAATCCACCAATGAACCAACCAACCAACCAACCAACCAACCAACCAATCATCCAATCAATCTATCAATCAATCAACCAATTGACCAATTGATCAATCAGTCAATTAACCAACCAACCAACCAACCAATCAATTAACCAATCAATCAATCTACCAGTCAACCAACCATCCAACCAACTGATCGATCAGTCAAATAATTAACCAACCAACCACCCAATTAACCAATCAATCAATTAACCAACCAATCAACCAACCAACCAATTGATCAATTGATCGATCAGTCAATCGATCAGTCAAGTCAAGTAAATTGATCAGTCAAATAATCAACCAACCGACCGACCGACTAATCAAACAATAAATCCACCAACGAACCAACGAACCAACCAATCAATCATCCAATCAATCAATCTATCCGTCAATCAATCAATCAACCAATTGACCAATTGATCAGTCAATCAGTCAATTAACCAACCAACCAACCAACCAATCAATTAACCAACCAACCAATCAATCAATCAATCTACCAGTCAACCAACCATCCAACCAACTGATCAATTGATCGATCAGTCAAATAATTAACCAACCAACCAACCAACCAACCAACCAACCAACCAATTAACCAATCAATCAATTAATCAACCAATCAACCAATTGATCAATTGATCGATCAGTCAATCGATCAGTCAAATAATCAACCAACCAACCAACCAACTAATCAAACAATCAATCCACCAACGAACCAATCAATCAATCAATCAATCAATCAATCAATCAATCAAAACATTACCGTATTCCTTTATTCCTGGACATGTTATGAATATTTCACAGATAAAACATAATTTAAAGACTCTTTCAGGTTGATTTCAGGTAGTCGGTAGTGGCTCTGTTTGAGAATCTCACCTATATGAATATGAATGAGATGATTTATGATTCGACTAAACACAGAGACAGTGAGAGCGCATAAGGACGAGGCTGATTGGAAGTCAGTCTGTTTGAAGGAAGTAAATGAGGGCCGGGAGAGTTTCAGAGAACTAAAAACGTCAGATGAGAACTGGAAAACAGCCAGAGGCATATGTGAGTCTCTACAAATGACCATTAATGAGAGAGAAATCAATGACGAGTCAAGAACCAATGTAGAAAAGAAAAAAAAAACATCCAACTCCTTCAAGGTCCTGTCCATGTTCTTGTGTTCATTTATATTCTACAGTCCATTAAGACGCCAAACAACAAACTGCTGTTCAAATTACAGAAGCGTCGCGCAGGAATAATGTCCTTCAATGATAAGACATGTAGCATCTAGACCAATAAGACACAAATTATTCATTATAGTTAATGAATAATTCAGCAAACTCACTCTCCCAAAAAAGATCTGTGAACCATCCCCCAAAAACTGCAACAAATGCCCCTGGTTGCCAAGGTGTTTACGACTTAAAAGAATACGAAACTCTACTCCAAACCCACTCGAATCAGGCCACAGTGTAAAAACAGACTCTTCTGCCTCAATTTATAGACAAACTCTTCTATAAAGGAACATGCATCCCTGATTATAGCTGTCTTGTGTAGTGTCTTTTGTGTGGTATTTGGTTTTTTGCATATTTTATGATAAGAACCAATGGTTAATGTAACCTCAACTATACCAAGTTTGGGGTCTACGAGTTTGTGTTTTGAAGATTTAAATGCTTGCGTATATGATATGTCGATACCTGTGCAACATATTAGTATGAAAAGAATCTTTAATAGTTTCTTCTTCAACAACCCAGCCAGTTATATATGCAAAGGCCCTGCTAGAAACACAAAGAGGAATTTCCCGCTCAGAATCATTGGTCAGGAGGTGTGACTTCTCCTTGACTTTAAAGAGAGACACACAGCTCCGCCTCACTCTCTTGATCCCGACTGATTCTCTGTAGCTCCTGGCTGCTCTGTGGCCTCTCCGGCTTGACCTGCGCCCCAGCCATGTGATGATCTAGAAGAGAGAGAACTCTTTCCCCACTACAAGAGTCAAACTAACCATGCAAGTTCGTCAACATTTCTTCATTTAACACAGGAGAAATCGATTGCAACTTCAACACCATCGATTCACAGAATCACCAAGAACCCGTTCAGAACGACAGACGGCTGCTACTGCGAGGCTTGCAAGTATCAAATCTTTTCACTTTCTCTAGAGGTTTTAGGATAAGCAGTAAAATCCTCTTGACAAGGTGTTTTGAAATGATACGCTGATGGTTCTTTGCTGGTTTAATGACTCTTTTCCATAGCTTCATTCCCTGTTCCCACTTCCGATTTCATTCTATCACTTTTTATTTTACCTACATACGTGTGATTTGTGTGTGTGTGTATGTGTTTGTCAGTTTAGTTATGTGCTTGTGATTTAGTCAATAGAACTTTTGCACAGTACATTTTTGGTTCTGACTTCCTGCCTGCAAATAAATTGCCACTTAAATGATCAATCTCGTTACACGCTCTAAGTGCTGTAAATGCTAAGAAAGAATCATTTTTCTGTGGTCATGAAAAATATCCTTTTCTTAGAATGAATTAATAATCAATACTGAGTGTTCACAGGATGAACTGACTGATTGATTGCAATGTAATGTAGCTATATCAAGTTAATCTGATTAAATGATCCAAATATTCATAAATAAGTTATGAATAGTTATTAATATTTCCCTTTTGAGCTAACTCACTCCAGATAAGATTTATAGATCATAGACTATTTAAAAGCGACCTATTATACCCCTTTCACAAAATGTAATGTAAGTCTATAAGAATGTGTCTGTGAAGTTTCAGCTCAAAATACCCCACAGATCATTTATTATAGCTTCAAAATTTGGGTGTGAGCAAAAACACGCCGTTTTTGTGTGTGTCCCTTTAAATGCAAATGAGCTGCTGCTCCAGAAGAGGGCGGAGCTTTAACAGCTCAACAACAACAAAGCAGGAGAATCTCACGCAGCCAAAATGAGGATTGTCAGTAACGGTGTTCAGCCTTACATTGTTCAAACCGGAGTCGACACTGATGGAGAAACTCAGCAAGAAGTTACAACTTTTAGACGTTTCTGAATGGTTAGTGGATAAATGTATGTAGTCGCTGTGGAGTTGATTCAACTCATCCACTAGCATGTGCCGTCATGTTCATCTTTTGTGTTGAATTGACCCTCGTTTGTGAAGCAGTCCGGCGTAAAATGACGCCATGACAACAACACTCTCCTACAACAACTCTTCCTCTTCTCTAAAGCAGCCCAACATGGCCCCGCCCCCTTTGTTGCGTGTTCTCGGGGGCGGAGTTTATGTAAATATTAGGGTTAGTGATGTCACTAACCCAGGAAGAAGCTCGTTGTAGTCCCTACCAGCCGTTTGTTGTATTCCTTAAATAGTGATTTCTGTAAAAGAAAATATCTCCTTTTGCGTTGAACTTTGAGCGTCGTAACTTTGCAGATGTTGTTTATGTTTAAATCAGAACTTGACTAACTAAAGCCTTTATTTGTCAAAAATGAATGTATTTCTCTTTCTGGGATTCTTGTTAAAAGAGAATGTGAAAGTGGTCTTGGTCTCTTGGTAATGGTGGACCTCTAACACGAGCTGACATAGACGTCTGCCGTGTCCGGTGTGCTGATCCCAGCAGAAGCTGAATGGATGAACTCCTTCTCATTCATAGCCGTCTCTCTTTTGCTTTGTTGAATAATTCCTGACTGAAGGTTGTCTGAGGTCACAGATGGAGAGATGCTGCTTCATGGTGGAAACCATGAGGTGCTTTCTTTGAAGAATGTGAGATTTATTTTCTGGAGAGAGAGCATTTTCATTTATTTAACATACTCGTGTTACTTAGTATTCCAAAGCAAATTGTTTTAGATTTTCAGTCACTTCAGGACTGTTTTAACAAGTGCTGCATGTTCAGACGACCACCAAATTTAACTCAGATCATTCTTTCAAAACACAAAGGTTACTGTGACATGAAATGAGAACATTTGGTTTAATCATCAGAATGGCGTTCAGCCGAATCAGTTCATTTAGTGTGAAAGTATAACACATTTCATATCTTGCTTATGAGTGCTGTATAACACGTCACAGTAGTGTAATGTACAACTGGCACATTATGAAATACAAAATATATAGTATCATTCAGAAGTTTGAGAGTCTCTTCTGCTCATCAAGACTGCATTTATTTGATCAAAAATGCAGTAAAAATTGTGAAATATTTTTACAGTTTAAACTAGCTGTTTTCTATGTGAATATATAGTAAAGTGTAATTTATTCCTGTGATCAAAGCTGAATTTTCAGCATCATTACTCCAGTCTTCAGTGTATTTTTTCAGGATTCTTTGATGAATAGAAAGTTTAAAAGAACATTTATTTGAAATAGAATCTTTTGTAACATTATAAATGCCTTTAGTGTCACTTTTGTTCAATTGAATGCGTCCTTGATGAATAAAAGTGTTAATTTCTTTTTTTTTTTTTTTAATTACTGACCTAATTTTTTATGCTTAATGCAAGTTTGAATTTTAAATCAATTCATATTTCATATTTTTAAGTTTATTGAAAAATATGACTATATATACAAACATTTCAGTATTTTGAGAGTGCGTAGGGAGGTCGACACGATTAAGTCATTCGCTTTGCTTCATGTGAGTGGGCGGAGCTTAAGTCCTCTTGTCACATTTTGCTTTTTTCGACTCTGATTGGTGGAATTTTCTGTACAGCATCATGGGTAATGTAGTTTTTCACCAGGAATTCCACTGTTAAACACAATTATTTTAAAAATAAGCTGCAATAATGTGGGCTGACGGCTTCAGCAGAAGAAAATACCATTAATTAACAAACTCGTAGCTCACAGTAGGGCTGTCTTTAAAGGTTTATGAGTTATATTTCAAAATATATTTCCCTATGGAGAAAATGAATGGAGTTTTTGCTTTCAGAACCCAACTGTTGCACTCTGTTGCTACTAAATGAATTCACTGTTTAGCACAAAGACTTCTGTTTCCCAATGCCTAATTTTACTTTCAAATTTTCACTGCTTTTCACCTTGTTTACACACTAAAATATCTCACCAAGACTGTTGGTTTCGTTCAAGTGAAAACTGCAAAAGAAATGAGAAGTTGATGCAGTTTTCAGTTGGAAGAAACTAAAACTTTGGTTTTTTAGTGCATCCTCCTGTTTCAAGAAGGTGAAAAGAAGAGAAAATAAAATTAGCCACTGGGAAACAGAAGTCTTTGTTTGTTTGAGAGACCTCAGAGAAGGACAAGAAGAAAGCGGGCAGTGAGAATGTGATCTGCAGGATAAAATAAGGAAACAAAGAAAACAAGCCATTTCATGGTACCAGGATTCACAATCACCACTGAGACAATTAGTGTTTGTGACAGGTGAGGATCTATTTCTGCCACTGCTGATGTCACATTTCATTTCACAAATGATCAGAGATTTTGATTGAGCAGAACAGCGAGAAATCAGCATGAATAAAACATGCCGTGCTGCTCGATTCGAGCAAAGTCACACAACAGCGATTCCCCAATGAACGATGCAGACAAGGTTAGGCTTTCATGCTTTCAGACCATATGCGTATTCACAACAAGCCACTGATTCTTGAGAAATGGAGCTGAACAGCATTCAAAACTGAATAAAATAATATGAATTCATTTGTACAAAAATATGAACTGTTTTCAACATTGATAATAATCGTAAATGTTTCTTGAATGATTTCTGAAGGATCATGTGGCACTGAAGACTGGAAAATTCAGCTTTGATCACTGGATATAAATTAAATTTTACAATATATTCACGTAGAAAACAGCTGTTTTACATTTTAATAATATTTCACAATTTTTACATCACTTTTGATGGTGAGCAGAAGAAAGTTATTTAAAAAAAAACATTTGAAAAATCTCACCGACCCCCTTAATTTTGTATATGGGTCGTTCTACAGAACTGGTTTAAAGTTGGAAAAGTCTCGAAAAAAAAAAGTGTCTTTTCCACAAATTTTGTATGTATGCAAACTGTATATTATCCAAGGTACACATTGTGTAGTTAATTCTCATATTGTATTTTCAGAAAGTTTTGGATTATTTTTCCTCTCCTCAAATTTGTCACTACCGAAACACAATAATAAATAATTTAATAAGAAGGGTCACATTGACCTATTAAGATTTTGTTTACATCTACCTTGTAAATATATTTTTTGCTATTTTATTAAAAAGTTTTCACAGGTAAAGCAATAACAATTACAATTTTAACAACATTTCAAGTGTAATTTATGAGATTTGTTGTATTTTGAATCTAATCTTTCTTTGTAAAGGTCATAAAGTTTATCATACTGATTTCAAAGTGAAGGATTCATTAGTTTGAATTGAACCAAACACTAAAATAACATCTTAGTTGATAATTAAATATACTTTGTTTTTGACAAAACATCCAACATTTCGGTCTTGACTGCACATTTTCAGTAGTGACAGTAATGTTTTGGTAGCGACAACATCACGTTACAAAATTTTAACTCGCATACTAAAACACTCATGATTTGCATAACTGTACTTTTGTTTATTTCCCCCAAATAAATGATTATGTGTTCCCTTTTGTCACTACCAAAACAATGATGTCACTAACGAAACAATCATGACCGAAACATGGTGAAGTTTCGGTAGTGACCATTTTAGATACTTTTGAGCCTCGTTCAAAGATGCTAATCATAACATGGTTACTTAGCACAGTTGTACACACATAAAAAACTAAATTTTGGAATAACACCCAAAAAAGGTTTGCTTAATTGCAGAAAAATGGTGTTTGGTAGTGAAAGATGTTATTTTGCATATCACTCATGTATTGAGGACAGGTGGTTATAGGGATAATGAGTGATAAACCATCATTTTGATAAAGAAAAAATCAAATGAAATGGTGTTTTAGTGTAAAGGACATTAGTGCTCATCTCTGTGCAAATGCACTTGTTTTCAACACTAATGGCAGGTGCGATTGCTGGACATGCCTCATGCCTCTATCTTTGGCCACAGATTCACCCTCTCCAGGCTTAAAACCTAACAATAATGGAAGTGGAAAGCAAGAATTGATCTGTGTTAAAAGCCACTCATGAGGCGAGGCTCCATTTGTCTGTGTAGAACAGAGCAGCAGGTAAAAACGCTTCTGGAAATGCTCCAGAGGACATTAACAGCAGAGAACAGGTCGGACCGTGACAGAAAATACATCATTAGCTCGTAGTGTTCGTCAGAGCCGTTAGAATAGCCTCCTGCTGTAACACTGAGCCAAAGACATTAACACCGACGCTTAACAAAACTCTGGATTTAATGCGAAAACATACTGCTAAATGGCGTCATTAAAGGGTTAATTCACTCAAAAATTAATTCTGTCATCACTTGAGTTAGTTAGTTGTGTTGAAACCACTAGTTTATGGTAAGGGGCGGGACATTTCCCAAATGACCAATCACAACACACTGCTCCTGCCGACCAATCAGAGCACATTGTGTTTTTCAGAAGGAGGGGCTTCATATAGACGGGAACTAAACAGAGCGTTACTGACAGACTGGGAAGAGAGGAGCTGCAACAATGGAGAATATGAGGAAAATAATCAACATTCAAGCATAAAAACCTGTTCTAGTAGAGCACAAAAACAACATCAAGACTTTGCATGATATGGGCTCTTAAAAACTTTCCTCCAGCGTTTCTCTGAGGTCCAACATTAGTATTAAATTTACACAGAATATAAAATATTTAACAGGTGAATATTTGCACTGCTTTTTCATCAGTACCTTATTTCATTAAAAAGAGAGCGAGATGCACATTTTCACAGAGATACAAATATATATGCAAAAGAGGGAGAAGAGGCGTGTAAAGTGTCCAAACACTGAAGATATTTCCCTCATTTTTCACTTGATTTGAAATCACAAAACCCTTGTGGCATTTACATTAACTCCAATATTTAATATTTAGCCAGTATTTAGTATTTAACATAATGAAACATGCAGTAATTAGCAGTTGCCTTTTCATATGCAATATCTGAACAATTTGCAAGAAGTCTTGTGGGGTGTTTTAATAGTTATCTTAACATTGCAATATCTGTGTAACAACACATATTAAATGTTATGATTATTTACAACAGCAATAACAATAATCCGGTGTACAAACAATTACAAGAAGCACCACAATATAATAATAAGTGATTTATTTTGAATTACTCCACTCATGTAATCACGTTAAAGGACTTAATCAATAAAGCAATCAGTCTAAATTGCTCACTAAAGTAATTACTCTGTATCATGAACGCTGTAATGCAAAATGGATTGGAGATATACCTAATCATACGAGAGATATTTAGAAAATAACAACTCAATATCTTATAAATCTCCATCATATTTTTTGGCACATTGTCTCATAAGACTTTTTACCTTCATTTATGTCTTGGGCGGGACGCCCGGAAAACTGCAGCAGTCCCTGCTGTGCTCCGATCAAAGTCAAACTCTTCAGCATTAAATCTCTGATGCTGTTGTAAAATCCACACGGGCTTTAATGATGAGGATAGAGCGCTCTTGTTGATCAAACTTTTTGCAGTGCAAAAATACAAGCCTTTTTGAGCACTTCACATATCAGCTTTGGTTATTTAAAAAAAGAAATTTGCACAGAAAAACTCAAATTGCAATTTAAAATGCACTTCTTTTGATACATTTTATACTTCTATTTTATGATAAAATACCAGGGTTATTAAAAAAATGTTAACTGAAATAAAATAAAATAAAATATATTAAAAAAAAAAAACTTATTTTATTTCAGCTAATTGCCAACATGTCTCATTTGTATTTAGTTTAATTTGTATTAAAATAACTAAAACTAAAATAAAAATTAAAAAAATTAAACATTATCAAAATGACAAAAACACACAACAAAACTACTAAAACTTTAACTAAAATTAAAATAAAAAATAACACTGAATACTAGCAAGACTAGTTTATCCAATCAATGCAATATTGGGAAACCCGTTTGGAAACAATCATTAATCATCAAAAGTAGTGTTTGCTGAGGCAAATCATCACAGTTTCATACCTACGCTGTAAAAAAACAGAAAATTATAAATTATAAGACTAATTTTTCTTCCAAAAACTATAAATTTAACAGTATTTTACTGTAAAATTACATGTAACAATGTATATAGTAAGAGGATGTACCTTTAACAGGTTTTTACAGTAGCATTTTTACAGTCCTCCGCTTTAAAATTTAATTTTTTTAACAGTATAGGTTAAGGGTTTGCTCAAACCTGTATTACTTTTCTATGCAATCCGTTAATATGGTTTTTGCCAATCACCTAGCAACCGCCCAGAACACCCTAGCAACTGTATAGCAATGCACTGGCATTGTCAGCAAGGGGTTGAATAAAAGATGGAAAATAAAGGCTGAATCTATTCGCAGTCAAATCAAACTCAGTCACACTTCTCAGGAATACAGGACACAAAAACACAATGAACAGAACAAACACAAAACAAGCACAAAGAAGCAAGCAAGAAGTAAAATCATCAGTAAAATATAGCATTTTATTTATTGTAGTTAGTGGCAAATTTAATATTTTGTTCAGTTATAGCGCCACCAACAGGTGCAATCCCACAACTTTTTTTATGTGTCTTCAGAGTGTGCCAATAAAGAAGTGTGTCAAATTTGGAGAAAATATCTCATTTTGTTTAGGAGTTATAGACATGTATATGTATGAACACATAAAAAATGACCCATGCACGACTTTGATTGCATTTTTTTTTTTTTTTTTTGCCACTTACTATCAAAATTTTGGCATTTAGGGTTTAAACATATTTTTTAAACAATATGTTTAAACATATTTAAACCTATGTTTCTGATTTTCCTATGGTCGTTTTGTCTCGATCGGACAAACTGTTTTGAAGAAATTAGCGAATGTTGTTTTAACGTTAAATCGCAGCGTTGCACAAACCATAAGGTGAAACCTGACATGTTAGGTATCGTTGGATGCGGCAAGGATTCAGGAATCTCCCATGAAAATAAGTCAATCACAACAAAATTTATGAGCATATGAAGATTTAATTTCACCACTAGGAGGCGCTGTCTTGAAACTTCTCAGGCTCCTTCAGGGCATCATGCTGATGATCCATACTGAGTTTCATAATGATATGATAATGCATTCAAAAAATACAGCATTTTGTTACAAAATGCAAAATGGCTGCACGGCCAAAATGGCTGGTGGTAAAATTGGATATCTTTTTTTGTGTGTGTGAAAATTTGGCGGGAAAAGTTTCATGACAGAAAATGATGTCATAGGGTGCAATTGAATTCTATTGAGCCAAGGAATCAGAGGGAAAAAAATTTGTTTCTAACCCTTATTGTTGAAAAGTTATTAGCGTAAACATGAGTGAAAAATTTGTGGTGGCGCTAGAGAGTTTGATCTAGAGACACCAAATTTGGTGTAGTTAATGTTGGGACTGTCCTCTATCAGTGTACCAAATTTCATAACTTTCCTGCAAGCGGTTCTATGGGCTGCCATAGACTTCCAGAGCAGAAGAAGAAGAATGAAGAATAATACAATTGGTGCCTACACACCCTCAGTGCTTGGCCCCTAAATATACATAGAGAAACACTAGGGACTAAAGGGATGATTAACCAGACATTAGTGTGACACATAAGGGCCAATCAAAAACCATGGCAACAGATGAACAGATACAGGAAACTGAACTGGGAACAGTGCAAATCAAACAAGATCACAAACAGATGTAGCACCTGTAAACACACAAATATTAATGTAACAAAGATGCACAATGGATCTGATGAACAACAAACAGCCTCAGTCTCAGTCTGATGGAGAGACAGAGAGAGAATTCACTTCAGCCTGAAATATTCTCCACACCCTGGGCATCTTCTGTTGTGCTTTATTAATTTAAAACCTATTTTACAGCATCAAAGCAAAGCGTTATTAAAACATCAACAAACTGAAGTTCACTTGAAACATTTAAAACAAACCCTCGCAGAAGAAAGCGGCGCCGTCATGTAACCAGGAGGAAATTGATAAGCCGTCTCAGGTATTGATTTACTGTTCTTTTGGCTGCGAATGTCAATCGATCTGATCTCGAGGAAGAAACGGGCGACTCTGAGAAGAAAAGATTCTATATGGAATCTTAAAGGGTTCCGTCATGGAATCATTCTATGGATTTAGTGTTCAAATCCATATTCATTTTGTTTTAATGTACTTTTAACTTTAATTAAATTTGATCAATTAAGCAGCTTGCAAACATACTTTATCATTAGAAAAACTAAAATGACCCATTAAACATAAAAGTATCATAAGACAATGCAATCATTAAATAGAACCTTTTGGACATAAAGTGTTCTTTAAAACTGCGTCAAGAACTTTAGAGTTCTATATATAACTCCACTGAACCTTTTTCTAAGAGTGTGTAATTCTGTATTCAGTTCAGCTTAGAGCGGCATAAACACTGCCATGAATGATGAAAATGATGTCAAACTGTATTATGAATAAAATATGTTATTTAACAGACTCCAAGAGGAGAATGCATTCAATATTTAGGGGTAAAAAAAACTCTCTGCGTGGGTGTTTACTAATGTTATTTTGTGCTTTGTGCTTTGGAACAGGGTTATTATTAACTAAAACATTAATTGAAATAAAGCTTAAAAATAAAATAAAATATAAATATCAGATGAAATACTTAAACTAAACTAAAATTAGAATTGCCGTTCCACAACACAATCATGAGTCCTGCTTCTGTCTCCTTCACAAAACTGATGAATTACTGAACGACTTTATATTAATGTGGTCGACGTCTGTAAACGTTCCCATCACTAATGAGCACTCTAGATGTTTTTGGAGAAGCTGACCAAAACTGCTGATTGAGCATCACATCTGTGATGTCATTTCCTCCTGACACCTGAGTAAACAAAAACTCACAAACACAAACTCATTCAAATACACAACATAGAATTAATGATAGAAAAGTGGTGTTTTAGTGGTACAGAATTAACGTCACTGTTTCTTTAAAAGCAAATAAGGACTATATATATAGTCACGACTCAGGAATATATTCATATATCAGTAAACACTTTACAATAAAGTCCCATTTGTTAATGCCTGAGCAATTCATTGGTTGCAGTAAGTATCTTAATGTTTTTTTAACTTTAATCAACAAAAATACAACTGTTAATTGTTAGTTGATGTTAACAGATGCAACTTTTGATTTTAATCATTAGTAAATGTTGAAATGAACATGCTTTAGAAGTATTTTTCATAGTTCATGTTAACTAATGCTCTAAAATCTGATTGGATGAGACGCCTTTAAAATTGTTTTAAAATGTCTGATGCATCAACTAAATTCTGTATTAATATTTGCAGTTTTTATTTAAGTTAATTATTTGACATGGTGCAAAAATGGTAAATTATAATTAGTGCTATTTAAATACATTTATTTATTGTGTTTTCTTTCCCTGCTGTTTATGTTCACAGACATAACTTTTTATGTTTATGAGAACTTTGTGTGTTTTTTTGTTTGTTTTTGGCAGAGTATCTGAGACACAAAGACTCCGCCCTCTTCTGGAAAGCGGGGCGGGGAGCAGCAGCTCATTTGCATTTAAAGACACATACACAAAAACAGCATGTTTTTGCTTCCACTCAAAAATGGGCTTTTACATGCTGTAATAAATCTGTGGGGTATTTTGAGCTGAAACTTCACAGACACATTCTGGGAATACCAGAGACTTATATTACATCTTGTAAAAAAGGGGCATTATAGGTCCCTTTTAATCCTATAACTGTTTATAGATCTCTGAGTTTGCCAACATGGCAACAAGTTCCTCTAAAATAGGATGTCTTTTACTGCAGTGCACAGATACATCAAGTAGAATAAATCTATTTTTTTTTTTTTTTTTTTTGAAGTAAAAATAAACCTTAGAATTAAATACATAATCTCCATTTCCATAATAAACCCCCTCTCTCATTTCAGTCTTTGTGTTGATGACGTGTTTGTGTC
Organism: Megalobrama amblycephala; assembly: GCF_018812025.1. NCBI lineage: Eukaryota > Metazoa > Chordata > Actinopteri > Cypriniformes > Xenocyprididae > Megalobrama > Megalobrama amblycephala. The sequence continues at coordinate 17,426,006 of NC_063047.1, read as the reverse complement.
ATTTTTAGCAAATGTTTAGCACAGATCAGGGTGAGCTAACAGAGTCAGACAGCCGTCTGTGTGTCTGCCGACAGCATGCGACGCCGACGCGACACGGCCACGCTGTGCTCAACTCTCCGAGAAATTGTTTGGTAACACTGTTTGATGGAGCCGTGTCAAATGTGAACTTGGCAGCTCCTGCGACATATGTGCACGGATCAACACAAACACACAGCCAGAGCTGAAATTGGTGTCAGGGGATTATAAACAATGCTGCCGTGTAATGTTGACAAACGATTGCTAACATTCAGGTTCTAATGGAATCCTGCACAAAAAGAGAATATTCTGCCATCATTTACTCGCCTTCATGTTGTTCTAAAACCATGTGACAAAAACATTCTTTTTTCTGTGGTAAATAAAAGAATACATTTTAATGAACGTATTGGTGTTTTTCATGCAGAAAGCCCCAAATGAGACGTTCTACAGTAGCTTTAAAAAGGGCACATAAAAGTAGTCTATATGATTTATATGATTCATGAACAAATAATTTTTCATGTTTTTTAGTTAAAACATTTGACCCAAAAGAAAACGACTTCAATTTCAGTCTGTTTCCTAAACAAATCTATCGTATGACACGTTTTCATTTAAAGTGCATTTTAAATAATTATGTTTTAATAATATTTTTTTCATGCTTTAAGGAAGTGCACTTAATTTGATGTCAACTAACATACTAAAGCACATGTAAAGTACTTGATTATAATTTTAACTGTGTGATTTGATATTACTTTAAAACTATACTTTAAAGAGTTAATATATGTTAAATGTTCTAAACTGCAACTTTGTCATTACAAATGTGCAATTACAAATATACTTAAATACAGGTAAGTGGCCTTAACTACTATGTACTTACGTTTAAATTAATCATTTGATACAATGTTTTTACATTGTACTTATATTTTAAAAACACCTGCATGTAATTACATCTGTAATTAATTTCTGTAATTACATTTATAATTACACTGTTGACCCATCCCTTACACCTTAAACCTACTCATACCACCAAAGCTTAACCCGTATCCCACCTCAATAGCAGCAAATGTGATTTGCAATTCAATATGAACCCAACAAGTACATTGTACTTATTTTTTGATGTACATAGTAGGTAAGGCCACCTAATATAAAGTGGGACCAAGTATATTTTAGTTTATGATAAATGCTTCTTAGTATATTCATCAATACACTTAGACATATTTAGAAGACAAAAGAATTATGAAATTACATATAATGATGTACTTAATTGGGTCAAAAACTCTTAAGTTCTGCATTTAATAGACTTTTAAACTATAATACATTATCATTTAATTGTAAAAAACCCACAGAAAGCATTACATTCAGTTCGCACTTAACTTTTATCCTATTATGACCCATTATGCCCCTTTTTCCAGAAGAGGGCAGAGCCTTCAGAGCTCGTGCTTCAGGAACTCCGACACCCACGTACAAAACAGGAGAAACAGTACATTACCTTGTCTTTTTTTTCTCCCGTGCATTCAGGGTAATTCACACATTCACACGTTTTTTTAAAAGCTAAACTTCCTTTAAGTTAAGCGCTGTGTTTTCAGAACGCCATTTCCTGCGCGAGATGCTGTAGCGCTGCATTCACACAGGGTGTCGCCGTTAACGCTTCGTGACATCACAATATATAGAAAACGCGAAAGACATGGTGAGACACTGTTTATGATTTGGATTTTTACCATTATAGGGTGGTTGTGTAACACCAAATTTATGTTCAATCACCATGTAAAAGTGGATATATTCCTCTTTTTAAAAGTATGCTGAGGTGTACGCCTTTTTCACAGGGGTTTATAGTTGCTTCTGTATCCTTTTTGAGCTTGAAAATCTCTCTTTAACATTATTTGACCATCAAAACAACAGTGTTACTGAATGTTTAGCCAAAGATCTGCTACGTTTAGCAGCGAGAACAGCCAGAGAAGTGTTAGCAGTTACAGGGGATTTGCTCAAGCCGTACGGCAGCGTGGACGGCAATTTGTCCTGTGCCGTGGCACCTGTCCCAGGGATTACCATCATCCAGAGCTGTCAGAGACACTGAAGGGCTCTCAGACGCCTTAAAATAAGAGTTACCGAACGACATGTAAACAAGAGGCTAAAGTGTGTGAAACACAAGAGCTGTACGAGTGTGTGTGCTCACGGTAGTCGGCCTCGGTTTACTCTTTTATGGCTTTTAGGCCACGTCTGTTAGGCCATCTATATGTTAATGTTCTCCTAAAAGTCGACCAAATTAACTTTCAGTAGCCAACACCCACTTTAAGGTGTCTTTTTAACCAGTCTGTGGGTTCGTTTGCTGGCATACGTGTGTGTGTGTGTGTGTGTGTGTGTGTGTGTGTGTGTGTGTGTGTGTGTGTGTGCGCGCCCTTGAAAAGATGCATTGGCAGGCTAAGATTGGTGTATATCGCAGCACTGGATAAATTGGAAATGATCCAGGGGAAATTGAATTTGCAGGCGGAATGAGGGGGCAGGTGAGGGGAATGGCCGGGTTCCCATAATGCATCACTTCTGCTGCAGTATAGGGAGCTATGCCATCGCTAATGCAAAACATTTGCTTCAAGGGAGTGAGTCCAGATGATATACGTCAACTCAAACTGATTTTAGCGTGACATTAAAGTATATTGATGTACTTCAGTGGGCCGTTAGACTCATTTGATCATTTCAGCCATGTGATTTGACGGTGAGGATGGTATTTAATAAAATCACTTATGGATTTGTTCTTCTTTGAAAGATACACATCAAGGTCAAGAGTTGATTTTGCCACAGCGCTCAAAGCATTTCATTAACATGATAACCAAGTTACGGCCTGATATGATCGGTCTTCTCACTGTCAGCTTCGCCTTCTTGTCGTTGATGGACGTCAGACTTCTGACATAATCATCACTCAGCACCGGACGCAGCGCTGGCGGCGACACAACGCTGGCTGACGATCATCACTGCTACAATACAGATAGGTACAGCAGGTGCGGATTTTTATTAACGCTTTTCTTTTAATTATAAAAAGGCTGCATTAAAACATACTCTTGGAAACTATTTTTAACCATACAGTTATCATTTTTGCTATTTTTCAAATGCCCTTTTAGGATATATATATATATCCTAAAAGGATACCCTTTTAATTATATATATATATATAATTAAAATATACATAAAAAAATTAAATTAATGTCTAATTAATCTAATTAACCTTAAATTATACAAAATATGGCTTTAATCAGAACTGTAAATTGATTGTGCTTTATTAAAATATAGTAGAAAAATAAAATAAAATGAAATAAAATAAAATAAAACAAAAAAAATAAATGTTTAGCTAGTTATTCTCTAAAGTTTTTCTAATTAACTTCTACAAATATTGGCTGCTGGCTTGGTGCTAAAATAAAAAAAATAATAATAAAAAAAATAAATAAAATAAAATAAAATAAAATAAAATAAAATATCAACTTTTTTTGTATCAACTTTTACAAACTTAGCAGGTTATTGGAGTTAATATAAATTATCTTAACCTTAAATTACATAAAATTGTTCTTCATTAAAATTTTGTGCATGAATAAATTAAACTAATGAAATTAAATGAAATATTTCTTATTTTCTCAGGGGTTTTTTTAGCATCAACTTGATGTTGAGCAAGTCATTGCAGCTCAATTTAATGTTGTATTTAAAGTTAATATATTAATATTTTAATATTTAATATACTTAATATATTAATATTAACTCTATTACAGTTGTGGTCATCATTATTGGCACCCTTGGTGAATATGATCAAAGATGACTGTAAAAATACATCTGCATTATCCTTTGATCTTTAATTCATAAAATTAGCAAAAATCTAAGGAAAAGAATTGAAAGTGGGGGGGAAACTCACGTTATGAAATAAATGTTTTTCTCCAAAACATGTTGGCCACAATTATTACTTTTTGCAACCTCCTTTTCCCAACACAACAGCTCTGAGTTTTCTCCTATAATGCCTGACGAGTTTGGAGAACACCTGACAAGAGATCAGAGATCATTCCTTCATGCAGAATCTCTCCAGATCCTTCAGATTCCAGATCCATGTTTGTGCTTCTTCTCTTCAGTTCACTCCAGAAGCTTCATTTTGTGCTCAGTGACCCATTTTTGTGTTGGTTTTGGATCATTGTCTTGATGGAAGATCCAACCACAGCCCATTATATGACTTCTAACAGGGACAATCAGGTTTTGATTTTTTATCTGTTGATATTTGATAGAATCCATGATACCATGTATCTGAACAAGATGTCCAGGACCTCCAGCAGAAAAATAGGCCCACAACATTAAAGATCCAGCAGTATATTTAACCGTGGGCATGGGGTACTTTTTATCCATGTGTGCACCAAACCCATCTGGTGGGTTTGCTGCCAAAAATCTCTTTTTTTAGTTTCATCTGACCATAGAAGCCGGTCCCGTTTGAAGTTCCAGTCTTGTCTGACAACTGAATATGCTGGAGATTGTTTCTGGATGAGAGCAGAGGATTTTTCTTGAAACCCTCCTGAACAACTTGTGGGGATGTAGGTGCTGTTTGATCATTGTTTTTTGGCTTTCTGAGACTCAAAACTCAAATCTCTGCAATTCTCCAGCTGTGATCCTTGGAGAGTCTTTGTCCACTCAAACGTTCCTCCTCACTTCACATTAGGACGATTTAGACACACGTCCTCTTCCAGGCAGATTTATAACATCTTTAGTTGATTGGAACTTCTTAATTATTTAGCCTACATCTACAGATACAAATGTCTTTCAAATCCAACACACACCAGATGACTTCAGACTCTTAACGAATGAAATAAATGAGGGTTGTTGAGAGTACTTCAGCTGTATTAACTGAGTCAGCAGTTCATCTGAATCCCAACTGGGAAAACATCCCATCAGACTCGACGTCCTATAGGTGTCTAATGTAGGTCAACTACTGCCTGAGAGGATACGAGCGCTTCTGCTGAGCTAAGATGGAGGAGCTGGTGAGGAGCTGAACAAGGAATCTGAATGGTGGCAAAAAAACTAAATAAATTAAAATTAAATAAATATTTCAACTAATGATAAAAACTAGGTTATTCCAGCTCAATTTAATGGACTTAATATATTGAATAATGAAAGAAAATTAAAAATCTAATTATCACACACAAAACATCACCAAAAGTATTTGTACTTCCTTAAATTACTAAGCAATTTAATGTGAAAGTAAATTTATTTTACTTCTGCTCACATATATTTTGGGCGATGGAATGACATTTACTCAAGTTATTAACTTTAAACTTATAATTTATTTGAAAAGTCCTAAATTAATTTCTGCCTGTCAGTCTGATGCTCTGGTAAAAGTGCAATTTCTCGTTTCCATAACAACTTGAAAGGAATTATGAAATATTATGAAAAGGAAATTTAAAAAGGGACAAGCCCAAAATAATTGAACGCTTACATTTTAACATTCTTAAAAATGAGGAAAAAGTAATTAAAGAGACACAATAAAAAGTTTAAACTTATTATAATCCATCCTTTAAAACTGAATGGTTGATTTTTCTTTCAAATCATCTCTGTTATTGAAGAATCACCGATAAACATAAAAAGACATCTTGTGTTCGACTGATTAAACATCTGGGCAAACGGCATTCATCATTCTGTATACGGAAAACAGCCGCTGCCAAACGCAGGAGAGCAACTTTAATGATAATAAAGAGAGAAACTTTGAGGCGTTACTGAATCCTGAAGGGAGTCTTTGGGATGAAGCCAGTTTGGATCCATTCAAACACCATCAGTATTAAAGCTTATTCAGCCAAGTGTTTACAATTTCATCAGTGCTGGGTGCTTTATTTTCTTAAAATCATATTCACAGCCTGACATGCTGCCAGTGAGAAGAAAAAAAAAAATAATAATAAAAAAATAAAATAAAAAATAAATGTTCAGCTAGATATTCTCAAACTAATTAACTTCTACAAATATTGGCTGCTGACATGGTGCCAGCGAAAAAATGCAATAAAATAATAAAATAAAATAAAACATTATAAAATAAATTAATGTTCAGCTAATTATTCTTTTAATTTTTTCTAATTCTATGAAATTTGGCTGCTGACATAAAATAAATAAAATAAAATAGAATAATAAATGTTTAGGTAGTTATTCTCTTTAGGTTTTTCTATTTAACTCCTACAAATATTGACTGCTGACAAAATAATAAAATAAAATAAAATAAAATAAAATAATAAAATAAAATAAAATAAAATAAAATAAAATAAAATAAAATAAAATAAAATAAAATAAAATAAATAAAATAAAATAAAATAAAATAAAATAAAATAAAATAAAATAAAATAAAATAAAATGTTCAGCTAGTTATTCTCTTTAGGTTTTTCTAATTAACTCCTACAAATATTGACTGCTGACAAAATAATAAAATAAAATAAAATAAAATAAAATAAAATGTTCAGCTAGTTATTCTCTTTAGGTTTTTCTAATTAACTCCTACAAATATTGACTGCTGACAAATAAAATAAAATAAAATAAAATAAAATAAAATAAAATAAAATAAAATAACATAAAAAATGTTTAGCTAGTTATTCTCTTTAGGTTTTTCTAATTAACTCCTACAAATATTGACTGCTGACAAATAAAATAAATAGAATAAAATAAAATAAAATAAAATAAAATAAAATAAAATAAAATAAAATAAAATAAAATGTTCAGCTAGTTATTATTTTAATTTATTTCTATTAACTTCTACAAATATTGGCTGCTGAAAATAAAATAAAATTAAATTAAATTAAATTAAATTAAATAATAAATGTTTAGCTAGTTATTCTCTTTGTTTTTATAGTTAACTTCTATTAAATTAAATTAAATTAAATTAAATTAAATTAAAATTAAATTAAATAATGAATGTTTAGCTAGTTATTCTCTTTAGGTTTTTCTAATTAACTCCTACAAATATTGACTGATGACAAATAAAATAAAATAAAATAAAATAAAATAAAATAAAATAAAATAAAATAAATAAAATAAAATAATGAATGTTTAGCTAGTTATTCTCTTTAGGTTTTTCTAATTAACTCCTACAAATATTGACTGCTGACAAATAAAATAAAATAATAAAATAAAATAAAATAAAATAAAATAAAATAAAATAAAATAATGAATGTTTAGCTAGTTATTCTCTTTAGGTTTTTCTAATTAACTCCTACAAATATTGACTGCTGACAAATAAAATAAAATAAAATAAAATAAAATAAAATAAAATAAAATAAAATAAAATAAAATAAAATAAATAAAATAAAATAAAATAAAATAAAATAAAATAAAATAAAATAAAATAAAATAAAATGTTCAGCTAGTTATTATTTTAATTTATTTCTATTAATTTCTACAAATATTTGCTGCTGACAATTAAATTAAATTAAATAATAAATGTTTAGCTAGTTATTCTCTTTGTTTTTCTAGTTAACTTCTATTAAATTAAATTAAATTAAATTAAATTAAATTAAATTAAATTAAATTAAATTAAATTAAATTAAATTAAAATAATGAATGTTTAGCTAGTTATTCTCTTTGTTTTTCTAGTTAACTTCTACAAATATTGGCTGCTGACAGATAAAATAAAATAAAATAAAATAAAATAAAATAAAATAAAATAAAATAAAATAAAATAAAATAATAAAACAAAATAAAATAAAATAAGTCATGTTTATAAATCATGTTAGTATTAAGTATACTGCCTTTAAGCTCATTTTAATTTTTAAAAGAAATTTCAATATTTAAATGAAATATTGTGTTACAGTAATAAGAATCATCATTAAGAATAATATAATAAGTATTTTAAAATGGCAGACACATTATGGTACTGAGAATCTGAGGAAATGTGTTCAGCTGTCACAATACAAACAAATCTTAATGGCACAGTTAAAATGATTTTTATTTGACTATTTTGTAAGTAAGGCATGTGAAGTCAGAAGAACCATCGGGTTTTCTGAGCTGAGAGAGAAACATCTAAATCGTATCGATCATTTCTGTTTTCTGGGAAACACAATCGATCGATTCCTCCATCCTCTGGAGTTTCACACTCAATCACTATCTCCACAGCTGATGTTTCTACACACAGTTTTACATTTGCAGCTCATGTATACTGACACGGCGTCAAACTGTGCAAATCTGCAAAAAAGCAGGAATAAGCCGAAATGTAAGTTCACCTCAGTCAAAAAAGCAGAATGACCCGTGTGTGAATGAGTTTGATGGATTCGGGCCTTTGAGATGAGAAGCAATTCCTGATAATGATGGACAGCTGCGAGGAGACAATAGGTTGCTAGGCGACAGCATGTCGAACAGACAGGTATGTCACGGTGGCCAGAGAGAACAGAGAGAGTGGCATTACCCTGGAGACGGAGGAGAGAAACAGAGAGATGGAGCGCCCAGACGGGCGGGGGACGGAGGACGTGATGATCGTGCTCTGGAGCTGCTGACAGGTGTGTTTTACAGGTGAGCGTTCTCTGCTGAACACATTAATACATCACACACAGAAGAACTGAACACCTGGAGATCCGGAGATCCGGACAGCCCACAGACTCCAGTGATGATGGACACAGGACTTACGAGACTAAGACTTTGGCGTGAACTCACATTTATTGAATAGACACTTTTATCCAAAGTGACTCAAAAATGAGGAACATGAGATGATGTGGTGCAATACAAAACACTGTTCAGAAAAGAACAGAGACAAGTCAGAAATATTAAAATAATATTTTACTAAATGATCAAAAAAATCCAAATAAAAAAACAAAATATGTGCATAATTATACATGTATATATTAGGGATATACACACACACAAACACACAAATATATATATATATATATATATATATATATATATATATATATATATATATATATATATATATATATATATACACACACATGTATATATTAGCAATCTCAAACTTAATGCAATAAATAATTAAATAAATTATTATGAAAAATTATTTATAAAGAATAAATAAAAAACTAATAATGGAAAAATATAAAGATATTTTGTTAAGAGTTTAGAGGAAAAAAAATCTAAGATAAGATAAAATAAAATAAATGTTCAGCTAGTTTTTTTTAGCAAGTTTTTCTAATTAACTTTTACAAATATTGGGTGCTGACATGGTGCCAGTGAGAAATAAAATAAAATAATAAAATAAAATGTATTAACTAACATGAACTAACTATAAGCAATACATTTGTTACTGTATTTATAATCTTCATTAATATTAGTTAATGAAAATACAATTGTTCATTGTTTGTTCATGTTAGTTCACAGCGCATTAACTAATGTTAACAAGATTTTAATAATGTATTAGTAAATGTTGAAATTAACATCAACAAAGATTAATAAATTCTGTATAAGCGCAGTTCATTATTAGTTCATGTAACTAATGTTAAGTAATAAACCTTATTGTAAAGTGTTACCAGTTATTCTCTTAAGTTTTTCTAATTACCTTCTACAAATATTTGCTGCTGACATGGTGGCAGTGAGAAATAATAAAATAAAATAAAATAAAATAAAATAAAATAAAATAAAATAAAATAAAATAAAATAAAATAAAATAAAATAAAATAAAATAAAATAAAATAAAATAAAATAAAATAAAATAAAATAAAATAAAATAAAATAAAATAAAATAAAATAAAATTTAATTAAATTAAATTAAATTAAAATATCATAAAGCACCTAAAATAAATAAATAAATATTTATATTGCATTAATACCAAATATTGTATTTGTATATAATTGTATAAATACATGGATACTTATATATTTCTATATATTAGAGATCTCAAACCTAATGCAATACATAATTAAATAAATTATTATGAAAAAAACATTTATAAAGAATAAATAAAAAGCAATTTATGTGGAATACTGTAAGGATATTTTTTTAAGAGTTTAGAGCAAAATAATCTAATGGTTTTTGTATACACATACAGTAATGTATTAGGCTAAATATATAAAAAACATTTATTTTAAAATAATGAATATATAAATAATAAATAGATCAATTACAAAACCATTTATTTATCTAAAACCTGATTGAAATCTTTGAATCTGAGCTGATCAAAACTGATCGGTGCATGAATTCACTTACAGTCCCAAGTGCAGCACCTGTCTATCAGTAAATGATGGACAAAGATGCTCTTCACAGCTAATTTATCTATACATGGAAAACAGCTGAGATGTGCAGGGAAATAAAGTCATTTGCACCCTTTTAATGGTGCAATTTAATTACCATCGAAGCTCAGCAAGTGAAATATCACCTATATGTTAAAACACAGCATCATTCACAGAAGTGTTAATGTGAACACCTGCGGAGGACTGCAGGCCGAAAACAACTCTGACTGACTGACATACAGAAATGGCCAATTATATCTCAACTGCGTATTACACCAATCCCGAGACAAACCCTTTCCATTCTGATGTCAGACTGACATACAAAGATGACCGCAAATAATCGCATCCCATTCACTCTAGCAAGTTCAGATTACTATAGCATTTACAGTAAAATCATACTTCTTAAATGGCATAAAATCTGTTTTCGGTTCCATAAAGCACCTTAAGCGTAATCTTAAAATCGCCCTCAACTTAAAGGTGTTGCACAAAATAACCCTTAAACCCTTAAGCAGGTTTAATCCACGCTTCTCTCTCATCTCTCTGACAGTGAGTTACACACAAACCGCCTCGTTTCATTTGCTCCGGATGAATATTGTTGGTGTTACAGGGCTTGAATTTCGGTGTGGGATTGCATGTATTGTGCATAATTTTACTCATTCCCACAGATTTTGTTCTCACGCCCACAGTGCGCCACATAAAGCCGCCTCTCAGTACTAAACTGAGTTCTTTTTCGCTGCTTATTGCGCTTAAACAGTCAAATACACACAAAATAATGTCAAAATGCTGGTCTTGGTGAGTATTCACTTAAACACAGTCAGTTATGTTTGAAGTGAACGTAAACAGTTGAGAAAGAAAACGCATGTGTATCAGTATAATGGATCCGTGCGTCAGCTCTTAAAGTGACAGCAGCCTAATATACCTGCTGCCAAATTATGAGATGATATTAAAAATATCAATATGGCAGTTTTACTGGTCTGGTCTGACATGCACTCCTAACACTCAGAAGTCGGGAAACGCGCCAGCGCGTTTTGATGGATTTTTTTCACATAGCAGCAAAATCAACTTAAAGTCATTTTTTGTCATAGAGACAGAAGTAATATATCAATTGAAACTATAGAATGTCTTCTTTTATTTGTGTACACTCACAAAAAAAACTAAATGTTGTGCTTTTTGCAAAATAAAGAAAACTAACATGATGCACGACCTGTCATCTCTCTTTGAATGAAGTCCAATCTGATACTCCCTCAGAAAATGAACTGTAACTTACTGAATACTTATCACACAAAGATGAGACATATATCTAAAGAAAAGCTGAAATGTCAGGTTTTAAATCAAATCGAAAACAAATATTCTCTGTTTATGTAATCTGTTTGAAAAGAGAGACATGTCAGTCGTTTGTGAGTCAGCTCATTATCCGCGTAGGCGGCTACGCCCACGGAGCGACCGCTACACTCTAAAAAATGCTGGGTTAAAAACAACCCAAGTTGGGTTGAAAATGGATAAACCCAGCAATTGGGTTGTTTTAACCCAGCGGTTGGGTTAAATGTTTGCCCAACCTGCTGGGTAGTTTTATTTAACTCAACTATTGTTTAAAAATTACTGTATTGCTTAATTAAAATTAACCCAAAGTATGTTGGAAATGAACATTTATTAATGTATAATAATTATTAAAAAATAAACATTTATTAAATTGCTTATTAATAAAGGTTCACCTTTTGACTATTATTGTTGCCTCTAATTGCATCTGGTTTTTAATTTTAAAAATAAACCAGCTATTTTGGGTTCATTTTAAGCCAGCCATATAGTAATTTTTAAACAATAGTTGGTTTAAATAAAACTGCCCAGCATGTTGGGCAAACATTTAACCCAACCGCTGGGTTAAAACAACCCAATCGCTGGATTTGTCCATTTTCAACCCAACTTGGGTTGTTTTTAACCCAGCATTTTTTAGAGTGTACTCAAAATGTGTCTTTGACTCTAATGTATATAGTTAATTATATTTTAAATAAACTTCAAACAAATGATATATTTCTTTTGTCATTGCATTCTTTCTTAGTTGACTCAGTCACATTCCTGACTGAATGGCTCATTATGCGACTCATTAGGGGCAGGGTCCTAATCTCCTCAGGTGTGAATCACAGCATTATTCATGAAGATTCACGCCTCTTCGCATATGGCCTGTGCAAACAATACATTGTTTTATGTGTACGAGTAGGCAGGATAATTTTCACATCATTTTAAAGCAAAAATTCTAGATTAAAACGAACAGTTCCCAAAAGTCTTGTGATTTTTTTTGTATGTATGTATTTTGAGGCCTTATTTCAGTGACTTATTTTTGTTTGTTTTTTCAAAAACCACCCATATACGTAATTCTCTCAAAAATACAAACATGTACATGCTTGTTGCTCACATATTATTGTGGCCTAGTTTCTGCAGAATACAGTGTAATTAGACTTTTGTCATTAATATGTTTATAAACAACTGAAAAAAGGCACAAATGTCAGGGCATGTCAAAACTACACCACGATCCAAAATCAGAGGGTTAAAAAAGATACTTATTTAAAGGTTCTTAACGTGTAGTAAGAGTTCTAATTATAACTGTATTGTCTTGAAGACTGATGTTGAAATGGTTCTTTGTGTTAAGGCCTTTGCACACTGAGTCCAAAATTTTCGTATGCATTTTTTCGTATTCGTGATCCTAAAATTTCGTCACACACAGAGACCTTGCACACTGAGTCTGATGCATATTAATTGAATCGGTTGCGAAAAAAATCACAAAACAATACAAAATGGAGTCTTCTAGCAGTGAGCATGATTTAGTTGTCCTCTCTCTTCTTAAAAAGAGAAAAAGAAAGAGGAAATATTGGGTCCATCCAATCCCGAGACTGCATAGAGAGAAAGGAGAGTTCACCTCATCAAGGAGCTGCGTTACTTATTTACGTCAACATTCCTTCTGATGTTCATTCATGTTTATTTGATGCTATAAATGAACTAGTAGGAAGAGATGATCGGTTCACGAGATGCTTGAGCTGAGGCACTACAGCGATCTGTCACGACACATTAAAGAGCCACAAAACGGTTTTTATTGTTCGAATTTCTTTAAAAATTGACACAATTTGAAACCTGGGACTTTGTTTAATATCATAAGTAACCTGCTCTGTCTTGTCTGTCGACGTGTTGTCAGTGTCCTCTTTGCTCCGCGCTGTATTTTTCACTCTGTGTGGAGTAACAGCGCCATGGCTTGTCGGAAAAATTACCATCAACAGTAACTAAGGGGGTTGAAATGTCAATAAATTGTAACTTTCAAGTTGTACAGTAACTGCTTTCATTGTCCACGACACGACACAACAAGAATTTAGTAGTTAAAAATCATAATCTGACTATCGTAACAGACAAAAATATGGTGTAGTGTATCGAATGTGTGCCTTGTTAGTGGGTTGCTGGGAGTGAAACTGTATAGCTAAACTCTTTTGAGCGAAGTCAGCACAAATGCTTATCTTGTTGATATGAGAAACTCTGAAGCATCTGCCGGGAAACAAGATATTTAAAGCTGAATTTGTATCCTAGGGTGACAGGTTTCAGGAATACCCACGAGACGATCCGGCCGCGCGGAGGTGGATGAAGAATCAGAGTCAGAGTTTATATGCTAATGTGCACCTTTTGTCATTTGTCTTTTCATGAGAGGTTTATGAGAGTTACGGAAGAGTTTAACAAAGGGCTGGAGACGTGAGGTTTTTCTAAAAGCGCAGATGACCTGAATGGTTTGAGAACGTGTGGTTTCACTGGCTCTGAAATCTTCATTTAGTAGACACTTTTATCCAAAGTGGCTCACCGTACACTTATTACAGGAACATTTGCTCTGGAGGAACCTGGGGTTAAAGGGTTAATTACAATTCTGTCATCACTGATTCATCCTCATGATGGTCCAAACCTGCATGACTTTCAAAAAATTTCCAAAATGTCCCAAGTGATCTTTTCTTTTCACGCTAATAACTTTTGAGTCATAAGGGTTAGAAAGAAATCATTTTCAGACCATGCCGTCAAAAAGTTGTGGAATTCAAAATCTCCTTATCTCCTCAAAGCTTTATCGTATTCAGACCAAACTTGGTCCATGTCATCACAAGCATGACCTGAGGTTACCTGCTGCAATTCGGTTCAGCGCCACCTACTGGTCTGGAGATATGAAAATTGGCTATTTTTGCGTATAACTTCTGAACAGTTTGTTCCCATATTGGCCATTTTGGGTGTCTGCCATTTTGAATTTTGTCACAAAATGCTGTATTTTATGAATGTATCGTTACGAAACTCTGTATATGGGTCATCAGCACGATGGCCTGAAGGAGTCTGCAAAGCTTCAGAACAGCGCTGCCTAGTGGTGAAAAAAAAAAAGATTTACATGCTTATAACTTTGGATGTGGTTGACTTATTTTCATGGGAGTCATCTCCTTAGATTCCTGAATCCTTGCCGAGTCCAACAATACCAAACAAAGAAAATCGTAAACATAGGCCGCTGACTACACGCTAATGGCCAAAAGTCAAAATTTTGATAGTATGTGGCAAAAAAAATTGCAATCAAAGTCAGGTGTGGGTAATTTTTTATATGTTCATACAGATAAATGTCTATAACTCCTAAATGAAATGAGATATTTTCACCAAATTTGACATGCTTAATTATGGGGGCACTCTGAGGACACACAAAAAAGCGTTGGGACTGCACCACTTGGTGGCACTATAACTAATCAAAACTTGAAATTAGCTCTAACTACAGTGCCGTTGGTCTGATTGACTTCAAAATTGACATGCAGTGTCTTTGTCTCAGTTGCTTTCATAGTCCATTATGACATTGTTGTTCTGCTGCTATAGCTACCTTGTTTGCTTCTGTTGTGCTTAACCCCTTAATTGCTGCTTGCAGCTATATTTCAATGTGTTACCGTTTCTTGGTAATTAATAGTGAAATTTACTAGCAATTTCTGAGTGAAAAAGTAAATCCTACTCCAATTTGTTTTTCAGTTTGTGATGGATGCAGTTGAGATGCAAAAATAACCAAAATAATATCTAAAATACCATCTTAAAATGGTAAAACATCAAAATAACATCTAAATTAGTCTATAAGAGTATATTTCTGCACTTTTAAAAGTCATATAATAGCTTTGTGTTAGAAAAATCACAAAATTTAAGTTGTTATTCACTGAAAACGCACTCATATTTAATTCAGAATATATGCAAACATACAAACATGAGATTTGGGAAGATTTAAAGTGACTAATGACTTCATTTTCAGCCTGTTTCTCATCCGAAGCAATCGCATGACTTGTTCTTTTGGAGCTCGACATTGTGGGGTGGAATAAATGACAAAACTTTTTGGGTGAACTATCCTTCACTCCTTACGGAGATCACACTTCTGGCCACACCACTTGCAAACATTGACATCATTCAACACGTGATCCATAAAACCTCCAAACATATGCTTTTGAACAACACCAACTTCTTTTCTTTTCTTCTTTTCTTTATATATTTCTTTATACTTTTCTTCATTTTCTCTTGAGCGTCTCGGCCGTGTGTTTCATCAACATACATTCGCTTCACTCTCACAGCTGAAGCAGCTCCGTTTCATCAAGTACTGATTGCTTTTTTCCTGCTGTTGTTTCGGAAATTCATATCAAGCGAGACGCCCGGCGAGGCAGAGCCGTTATATATTAGCCACATCAGTTTTATTATAACAGTATGAAGACCATCATGATTTTGATAAGCTGAGCCGCCCGTGAGGGTGTAAAATGGATGGGGGTATTTTGTTGATTTATGAAAATGCACACTGTCTTTTTGTTGTCTTGTTTCCTCATCGAGCGAACTTAATTCTGCATATTGAAAATCCATCATTTCCACTCAAGGTTACGGGAGAGTCAAGTTGGGAATAATTCTGGGAGATGAAGAGAGAGAGAGAGAGAGAGAGAGGGAGTGTGTAATGCTGTTTTATTGAGTAGAAGGACGATTTACGTTGCTCTTTGTGATGGCTGAATCATCTCAAACAAGCTTGAGGTAAATGACCGTTCCTACCAACAACTTTACAGGCCGTAAACAACACACACACACACACACACACACTCCTGATTGTGCATTCAGGAGCCTTCGAGTAGCTGCTGAATCACTTCTGAATACTAAATATCATCAAAGGTTACAGTTTGACCAGGGGAACGCCTTAAAAACACACGCAGACAATAAAACAATCCGTGAATCATGATGCCATGAACTTGGTGGTCGGCTTGTTCCATCACTCTTACTATTGCCGATCAGGAGCTGACTATTAAACTTTACTTTTTTCAGTAAGAAACATGCTAAAGACCACCCAGAACACCTTAGCAACCACATAGCAATCCCCTGGCAACCACAACACCCTAATGGCAGTGAGTTTTGCAGAGGCAAAATCCTCTTACATTTTCTTCAGAAAAAGCAAATCTCATCTGCTGTTATTGTAAACATGTCGTACTTCTAAGTGTTTTGAGGTACTATGTTACTTTCCTGAATCATAAATCACAAAATGATTCATCTTGATCGTTTAGTCCTTAAAACTTTACCAAATCCCTCACTGTCCTCTCTGACATGAGAGATTGCAACACAACCAGTTATCTTGCAATATAAAGACGCATTGCGCTACTGAACAGTTAAAAACTCAGAGAAGATGGAGACGATCATTCAGATCTGTCACGTTTGGTTTGCTGTTTTAAATATAGACAGACGATGAGAATAACAGTGCTGAAACTCTCTGGATACATGATGGAGAGAAAACTACTGCTGTAAACAAAGATGTTCCCCTGTGTGTGAGAAAAGAAAAACAAAGTTATTTATTTCACTTTTTACACGTGTGTGTCCAGGGAAATATGGAGAGGTACTGACAATATGGTACTGTATCTTATTGCTTAATTAAATGAGCACAGTTATGTACTACAACTTAGGAAAATCTTGGATAAATAAATAAATATCCTGTGAGTTTCAGAACTGAAAACTGTCTTCTTAGTCCAATAAAATCTTGTATTGACACCAGACCCAGCGAACGACTCATCCTGGAATGTACCTATCTATGATAAGTGAAACGCCGCCTGACAAAAATAACATTATCTTTCAAAGGATCCTAATGCTAGGAATACGGTTATTTATTTTCAACAATGTGAATGTCTCAGTTGAGCTTTATTTATTTGTATTCGGTACATTTCACTGTGGATTCTTTGGTAAATCAATCGCATTTCGGCACAGGCTTTGCAAACAGACTTTTACGATATGGACTCGACAGTAATGCAACAACATGTCAGTAACTGTGTTCATTCTAATGCCTGATCTGATATTAATGATTCATGTACAGTCAGTCTGTGTGTCAGTAAATCAAACCAGTGACTTAACAAGCAACTTCACGCTGTTTCTCTTAGTAGGATAAAAATAAGCTGTTGATTAAATTATATAAAGAAACCTATCAAAGAGCGCTCCCTTTGCAATCACTGGAGCTGTCAATCAAACAGAGTTCTGAACTTGCGGCAAAACTCCCATTTTAGTTACAATGCATTTTCACTGTTAGTTACAATGAAAGCATTTGTTAGTGTGCAGAAATTGAGTTTCAATGACGAGATCACTGCTTTCATGCGCTCAACAACATGTCTGTGATCGACTACAATGTTCAGCACCGCAACCTTTCATGCCACAATCTAAATATAATGCCATAGATCTAAATGTGATGCAGCATTCTTCACAATTAAATTAACTTTGAGAAATGTAATAGTAAAAAATGTGCTAAACATTTTTGAAAGAGTTCCACATGTAATATTTCAAGCTATTTCATATGCAAATATGTTAGCCAATCACAGTAGTGGGTGTTTACACTGAAGTCTCACAGCAGACACGCCCCTTAAAACAGAGCGTTCAAATCAGAGGGATAAAATCAGTGCCTTTTATGTCTAAATTATGACAATTATTGATGTAAAACACATATTAACATTATAAGTGCACCACAGGAAACATTATAAAACAATAAAACCATACAGTTTATGTTCTCCCAAGTAATAATGTAAACGATACAGTGAACCCTCTCATTTGGTACATTACTATAATATTAGAGGTTAAAATTAACAACAGGTCTATTATATTCAGATATTTATTTTCAGATATAATAATTACACTCAAATAAAAACTGAAATGTTTGTATACAACTCAGTTGCACATAAGAGTTTTCATAAACACTTGTCTTCATGACAAATTATTCAAGCATACATATATAATTAACATTAAATAAGTTCTTTTCTAGTGTTTTTTATAGCTAAGTAACGAGCTGTGAACACTGGATAACACATTGTTCACAAGCTGTTTTATTGACATCTTTCTGCAGTTGAAATAATTATTGAATGATTACATGAGATATGATTTATTTCAGTAATTTGTACTGTATCTTTCAACATACCTTCCGATGTTCATGCATGTTTTTTTTTTCATAATGTAGCTTGTATTAAAGAGGAAGAAAAGACTCACACTGCCGCTTGAACTGAGGTGCTACAGTGATCTGTTACATCACATTTAAGAGCGTCAAAACGTCATTTATCATTTGAATTTTGTAATAAAATGGACAGAGTTTGAAAGCTGAGATTTTGTTTCTTATCAGAAGTAACAAAGCACAAAGCTCTTTACGACTATAGGATGTTTTTCCCTACACTAACCTGGCAACCCTGGCTTGAACTACGGGTGATTTGTAGGGTCAGCTAAAACCTGCTTTAAAAATGCATTGATTTTCTTTCATTTTGACAGCCCTAAATTCAATACAAGAGGCATTTTCTGCACACAGAGTATGAGTTGCAATCTGACGTTTTCCCGCCCCCTTTTGATTGACAGGATATAATCGGCTCCAATCAGCTGTTTTTAAACAATCAGCAGATAGTGAAAATAATTGCTTGCATCGGACAATACCAATTATTGGCCGATACATTGATGCATCCCTAAAATAAACACTTTAAATAAAACAAGATATGCACTATTGGCTAATATTATTTTGCTCCGCTCCTGTTGGCCTATAGCAAAAAGAAAAGTTGGTAACACTTTACAATACATTTGTTAACATGCATTAACTAATGAGTAAATATATTATTTACAGCTTTTATTAACCTTTGTTAATGTTAGATAAAAATGTTCATGTTAGTGCATTAATGTTAACAGATACAACTTTTGATCTTAAAATGAATTTGGGAATGTTGAGATTAACATTAACTAAGATTAATAAATGCTGTAGAAGTAGTTTTCTTTATTAGTTCATGTTAACAAATGAAACCTTAGTGTAAAAGTGTTGCAGAAAAGTTGTCTCAGAGGTGGAGAAAGTTACTACATGATGATGAAAGATTTTGAAGGCAAACTTTTTGTTTCTTCAGAATAACAAGAATCTTGAACAACGAGACTGAGAAAGTAAACGGCGTCCGTTTTTAGTTAAAAGAGCAGTTATCTTGAAAAGAATCCCTCCGTGAGAAAAATGTGAGAAAAAGATCTCATTGTGTCTCTTTCCTCTCACAGAACAGCAAACTGAAAGTGAATAGGAGAACAGACAGCATGAGTGAGGTTCTCTGCGCTGCTGTACCTCTGCGGGAGATTCATCCCAGCGCACGCCATCAGTCTGAAGGTCTTACTTTGAGGAGCTTCACCCTTAGACAGGACCAGGATCAGAAGACAAACACACCATCACCAGATTGACACGTTCCAGTTACAGCATCTGCACAACAGCAGCAGACAGACAGTCCATATATGAATCCAACCTGATCTCAGAAGTATTGTTGTAGTATTTTTTATATATTATTAGTCTCTATTTAGAATTTATTTTCAATTAGTTTATATATATATATATATATATATATATACACCAGTCTTCAGTGTCACATGATCCTTCAGAAATCATTCTAATATGCTGATTTGCTGCTCAAGAAACATTTAATGTGTACAATTGTACAAAATATTTGTGTACAATATTTTTTTTCAGGATTATTTGATGAATAGAAAGTTCAAAAGAACAGTGTTTATCTGAAATCTAATCTTTTGTAACATTATAAATGTCTTTACTGCCACTTTTGATTGATTTAATGCATCCTTGCTGAATAAAAGTATTAATTTCTTTAATTTCTTTTCAAAAAAATAAAAATAAAAATTCTTACTGACCCCAAACTTTTGAACGGTAGTGTATAATGCTACAGAAGCTTTGTATTTCAGATAAATGCTGTTCTTTTGAACTTTCTATTCATCAAGGAATCCTGAAAAAAAAAGTTTTCAACATTGAAAATAATCATAAATGTTTCTTGAGCAGCAGATCAGCATATTAGAATGATTTCTGAAGGATCATGTGACACTGAAGACTGGAGTAACGATGCTGAAAATTCAGCTTTGCATCACAGGAATAAATTACTTTGTCAAATATATTTAAATAGTACACAGTTATTTTAAATTGTAATAATATTTCACAATATTACTGTTTTTACTGTATTTTTAATTAAATAAATGTAGCCTTGGTGAGCAGACGAAACTTCTTTTAAAAACATTAAAAATCTTAGTGGTTCCAAACTTTTGGACTGTACTGTATATATATATATATATATATATATATGACTTTGAGCCAGAACAAACCACAGAGAAGTCTTATTAGAAGCACCATTATATATACACTTGCCTTGCATTGCCTTTATAGTATATTAAATAGGCAAGGCAAGTTTATTTATATAGCATATTTCATAAACAATGGTAATTCAAAGTGCTTTACATTTTAATCTTAACAGGTGCTTTAGAAATAAAATTTACAATAAAAAGCAAAAATTAAAAATGTTAATAAAAATGTATTTAATTGAGTCATTCATTGTCGTGTTTCTTTAATATTTCTATTTAGCTTTAATTTATTTTATTTCAATTTCAGTTCTTCAAATACAACTTATTCCCTTTATTTTTTATATTTTCAAAGCTGCAAGGCAAGTTTATTCTTATAGCATATTTCATAATGGGAATTATGGGAAGCTTAAGAAATAAAATCAACAATAAAAAGTACAAAAAAAAAGGTTCATAAAAATGTTTTTAATTCGTTCAGTTTTCATTTTAATTTAATTTTTTTAGTTTTAGTATTAATTTTAGTATTAATTTATTTTAGTACTTCCAATTAAACTTATTTAATTTTAAACTTATACAGTTCTAAGATTTTTAAGTTTAAGTAATCTATTATTATTATTATTATTATTAATTTATTTCAGCTTGATTTCCATTAACAAAGTGACGATTCTCTCACCATTTCCTCACTCTCATTTCGTTCCAAATCTGCATGATTTTTTTCTTCAGTGGAACATAAAAGAAGATATTTCACAACTGTTTTTGTCCATACAATGAAAACCAGTGGGGTCCAAAACAACAGCAAAATGGCGCATAAAAACCACTTTACATGTTGCTCAGACGGTCTAATAAGTTGAATAAGTTGTCAAGTGGGCGAGACTTCATGCTGACAGTCAAAAGTCTAAACAGCGCTATTGTTCGATCCAACACAAGTGACCCTTAATCCTCTGTGATGAAGTCAGCCAGAGTCATAATGACTGAACGGCTGTAATTTAGGGGTGATGAGTGAGACCTCGCTTCAGCAGGACTGCTGAACTAAATCAGGGTCCACAGGGACAGAGAGAGGTTATCATGATCCTCTGTGAGAAAGAGAACTCATTCAATTACTGCTGCTCATTTCACACACACACACACACACACATGCACACAGGCGCAGTGTGAACCGTACCAGCGTTATCTCGCCCTTTACAGAACAGAGCCGTCAGCGAGCCTTTCATTAACAGCTAAGCTCGTTTGATCATGTTTGAGCGACCACAATGAAAATGAGAATTATTTGAATGATCGTCCTCACTTGCAAGACATTCAGTCTTTTTTAAACGAAAAGAGAAACATGACTAGCTAAGCGAAACATGCTGACTAACGGTGAGTCAAAATCACACAACTGTTTTTCGAATACTACGGCTGCATCACATACTCTCTTGAGCTGGTACTTGTTTTGAATAAGTACTTTGACTGTCATCTGATATATTTATCTTCTCTTTCATGAGTACTGTGAATTCTGACATACTTCTTTAATCACATGCTGTAGGAAAATACGTGATTTTGGATGCAGCTGTGTTCGGACATACTACACTTTTGGTGTAGTTTTTCACACACTATATATATAGGGAAGTATTTGATAGTCAATTACAACTATTTGTATTTCTTATAATCTGGGTAATGGATTTGAACAAACACCAGGTATTAAACGCTAGTGTGAAACTCATTCCTGACCATTTGTGCTCCAGATGTGCTGGAGATTGTGCTCTTAAATATAATACCGTTACGAATAAACCCATCAAACACACAATTGTTGCAGTTAATCTTCACAACCCCTCATGGAGGTGATGTCTGGTTTCCCCACGGAGAATTATCACCCTTTTGCTCTTCTCATACACTTCAAAGACACTTGAGAGATAGTGCCTGCTCAGAAAAGTACAGGCTACAAGAAACGGACAGAGAAATTTTATCCACTATTCATTGTTCATTCATAATTCACTGCAGACAGCTCAACACATAAAACCATGTGTACCTTCCTTGACCATAACAGAGTCAAACTCACACTGCAAGTTCATAATCGTTTCTTCATTCAATGTGGAAGAAATCAATTGCAACTTCAGCACCATCAGATCGAACCGACTTTCTCCTGAGACTTTGTATCCGGACGCTCTTCAACAGCTAAGGCAAATGCAAATATTATATGATATACTAAATCGCTGTTTAGTTAGTTAAAGTTGTGAACCCCACTGTTAACAAAGGAGCTTTGTAGTGAGAAACTGATGGTTCTTTCACATGGTTAAAGGTGCAGTATGTAAGATTTTCTGTCCACTAGAGGCCTATTCAAAACAAAGGCGTAGCTTGATGATGCCAAGTTTGAGCGAGGAATCTTGGGACATGTGGTCTTTTTGAATCAATACACTTGGGATAGGACTCGGGAAGAAATCATGTTCATGGATGTGATTATTAACGTTACTGTAGTATGAAGCAGAGCAGGAGCGAGTGTTGTGGAGCTGAACGAGGAGCTGGAGCGATTGATCAACACACGCCTCACGAGCAGCGGGACTTTTATTATGACACAGTCGCCTTTTCCGGTCATGAGTATGAGGTAACGCAGCTCTGTTTATCATATTAGATACATTTGAGAGTGTTGAAAATGATGTTATAACGTTACTCTGTGCGTTCGCTCGGCGGCTGCTGTGAGACACTGTTACACACTGCAGTAAGATAGATCGATTTTACAATATCATATTAAATGCTGGATGGCTTGTGTTGATAAATGGCATGCAATTAATTTTAAAACGTATTGTATGATGGAGAAAATGCTGTATTACTGTTACTAAAAATAAAGCTGCATCTGATTATGCTATGTTAGCTACTTCACAAAATAGTGTTTTTCTCTGTGGCGTGGTAAAGCATGGTACTCGCAAAAAATCAAGAAAATTAGATTTAAACAATGAGACTAAACGTGTTAAGCTATATAACAATAATTAGATTTCTGTCTATAAATATATCAAAACAGTTGTTCCCTTGTCTATTAAAACATGTAATATATTAAAGCGTCTTTGGTGTTTCCATGGTTTCTACAAAATAAAAGCGGAAACCGAGGGTAACGCGGTGACGCCATTGACAGGCGACTCCTCACACGTCCCGGAGCCTTGATTAAAATTTTTACAAATTTTACAAATAGTTGGAAACATTTGGGATATTGTAAGTACTCAAGTGAACAAAATATATAACACTGGCCTAGTGGTTTTTGGATATTTTACTGCAAAAATCTTACATATTACACCTTTAAATGACTGGGTTTTTTTTTCATAGCTTCATTCCCTGTTATGTTACGGTTTCTTTCACTTCCCCTTTCTCATTTCCTATGATTTGTGTGTTTGTGTTTGTTTAGATTAGTAATGTGTTCGTGATTTAGTTAAATCTTTTGTGCACATTCTTGCAAGTTCATTAAGGTCTGCTAATAAATCAATGTCAATTAATGACTGTGATCACAGCTATATGCTAAGAAAGAGTTATTTTTCTGTGGCAATAAGTAATATTCTTTTTGAAGAGCTGATAGAAGATCAATACTGAGTGTTTGCTGGACAAACAGATTAACTGAGTGTAATATAAATTCAGCTACATTAAGTTAATTCGATTAACTGATCCAAATATTTAAAATGAATTATTCATATTTCCCTTTTGAGCTAATTAGCTACATTACCTCCAACAGTGTGGATTGTTGGGGAAAGATGAGTTGTTCCTTTAAAGTTTGATATAAGTAAAGTTTTAATGCACTGTACAAAAGTTTGGGGTCGGTAAAATGTATTTGATTCAAATTTATTTGATCAAAAATACAGTAAAACAGTGAAATATTATTATTGCAAAGTAAAATAGCTGTGAATATATAGTAAAATGTAATTTATTCCTGTGATTAAAGCTGAATTTTCAGCATCATTACTCCATTATCCTTCAGAAATCATTCTAATATGATGATTTGATGCTCAAGAAACATTATTGATTATTATCAATGTTGAAAACAGTTCATATTTTTGTGGAAACCATGATACATTTTATTTTCAGGATTGATGGGTGAATAGAAAGTTATAAAGAACAGCATTTTCAACAATCTTTTGATCAATTTAATTCATCCTTGCTGAATAAAACTATTCATTTCTTTCAAAAAAAAAGAAAAAAAAAGTTGCATGCTTTTCCGTGGTATATTTTATGGTTATAGTCTGTTGATTTTTCAAGTATAATGCCAGCAAACACCGGACAGAAAGACACAAACAGCAGAAGAGAATGACTGCAGCATATCATTGTGCTGAGAGCTAATCCTAAATTTACCTCTGATATAAATCAGGATCAGCCCACACAGCTGTAGTCATGGAGACTGACCTGCGGCACCACGGCGATGTAGAATATTCTCTCCAGATATAGAACTCTGTCACTCCAGAACAAACACACCTGAATATAGAATGAACACATTTGGCATGAGCAATCAGTCAATCTGCAGAGCTCAGTGGAACATAAAACACGGTTTGCTGCCGTTGTGAGGTTAATAGTGTCTCACAGCTCCTGAATGTTTTAAATAACAGACAAATAGGAGAGCTTCCTTGAAATGTAGTGATCTTCCCTACTGGACAGGTGTTGGTTTAGCTAGGAAAAACATGCACAGTAAAACCAGGACTGTGTATATACTCTTTCCCCGCCCAAGTTTTCAATCCATGTTTTCAGTGTTATAGGGGGCGCTGTTATGGAATAGCACATCATCTCCAGATCCAAAAACAAGTGAAGAAACACATTTGGGGCTGCGTTTAACTCCACTTTTAGACATTTACTCACAAACTTCCCTAAGCACCTCCCCTTGGGGGAATCCCCTCCACCATTCTGAAGTGTTTATCTAGACCTCGACCCTTCGGATTTGACCCAAACACATTTTTTTCCTTCCGACGCCCATGGCAGAAGTATAAATGTTCATGATGGTGTTGATTATGTATGTAGCAGTGGCGATTTCTTTAAGACTGCAAGGGAAGCTCGGCTTCCCTTATAATGTCACAAAATTAATGGTCAAATATGTACTATTGTATTAACATTTTATTGACTAAAAATGCGTTAGAAAACGTTCATCTCAAAGACGAGTTCGTTCAGAATCAGTTACATATAGCAGGTCGGCTGACTCGATTTCCTTCTCATACATTCCCGCAGCGTCACAGTGCATTTCCCTATTGAAGCCCAGCGTCCATTGACTTCAATGGGGCTGCTTTGAACGGTTTTTTTCAGCGCTTCGAAACTAGACGGTCATTGGATAAACGCTGCGATTATGTCCCGCCCACGGACGCTCAGTGTCTCTGGGGGTGAATGGGGAGTGGGCTGGCCCGGACTCCGAGCTTCTGCGTGATGATTGGAGGGTCTGTCGAAAGACTGCATCTCCTTTTGACTGACAGCGATTCTGTACTATAAGGAATCACTGAAGCTATTCGCGCTCAGTCCCATCGCGGATTTCTCAAGTTCAGTCGAAATAAAAACTGCTGCAACCTATTTCTTTGATATTTGCTTGGCGAAATTGCTTGATTTTCATCATACATTTCACACAATTATACACCACATTCCTTGTTTCAGTTTTACAGAGTTTAATATTTTTTTTTAGATCGTTCATTCATTCATTCCTTCATTCATTCATTCATTCATTAAGCAGCCTAGCTCTGCTGGCCATTGAGAGGACACTGGTCAAGTCACTTGAAAAGACTCCTAGTTGGTACGACAGGGTCACAGACCATTTTCTTGAAAAGGAACGTAGGGCAGAATTTACTTTTAAATAAATAGACAATTTTATGATGTAGGCCGAAAATGAGCTTCCCCTCTCTGACAGACCAGTAGCCGCCACTGGTATGTAGCCTATGACACGCTTCAGCGTACACTTGACACAGAAGTATAATGGACCTATAATGCCCCTTTCACAAGATGTAATATAAGTCTCTGGTGTCTCCAGAATGTGTGTGTGAAGTTTCAGCTCAAAATACCCCACAGATCATTTATTATAGCTTCAAAATTTGGGTGTGAGCAAAAACACGCCGTTTTTGTGTGTGTCCCTTTAAATGCAAATGAGCTGCTACTCCTGCCCCCTTTCCAGAAGAGGGTGGAGCTTTAACAGCTCAACAACAACAAAGCTGGAGAATCTCACGCAGCCAAAATGAGGATTGTCAGTAACGGTGTTCAGCCTTACATTGTTCAAACCGGAGTCCACACTGATGGAGAGACTCAGGAAGAAGTTACAACTTTTAGAATGAAACTGGATGTTTCTGAATGGTTAGTGGATAAATTGATGTAGTTGCTGTGGAGTTGATTCAACTCATCCACTAGCATGTGCCGTCATGTTCATCTTTTGTGTTGAATTGACCCTCGTTTGTGAAGCAGTCCGGCGTAAAATGACGGCATGACAACAACACTCTCCTACAACAACTCTTCCTCTTCTCTAAAGCAGCCCAACATGGCCCCGCCCCCTTTGTAGTGTGTTCTCGGGGGCGGGGTTTATGTAAATTGTAGGGTTAGTGATGTCAATAACCCAGGAAGAAGCTCGTTGTAGTCCCTACCAGCCGTTTGTTGTAGTCCTAAAACAGAGAATTCTTTAAAAGAAAATATCTCCCTTTGCATTGAACTTTGAGCGTCATAACTTTGCAGATGTTGTTTATGCTCAAACATTATGCAACATTACACACTTACTAAAGTTAAAAAAGTGAAATCATAATCAACCACCCCTTTAAAGTGCTTATAGGTCAGATTCGGAGAGCTAAAGTATAACTATTTCAAAATATGATGTCCTTCACTGCCTGATCAAAGCCATTACTGAGTTATGAAAGATAAAATTGAGGTATAGAAATACATGTTGACATGGCCTTCTTTTCCAAGAATAATCATAGTCAAAATGAGGGATTTGAATAGAAAAAAAATCCCGTCACCCAGTTTCCAGCTTCATTACGACCACAAAAAGCCTCTCTCAGGAAAATCTCAAAGATGACACAGTTGTGTTTATCAGTCCTGTGAAAGGTGGCTCCTCTCCAAAATAAGTGGACGTATTTGACGGCGGGGCTTTAGGGAAACGGTGTGCGCCTCCGTGTAATGAAGGACTCGCACCGTGAATGCCTCCGTTTTGCATGTGAATGATCAACTGTCAGGTTGCAATTGGTAAAAAGGTTAGCGCTGCCCGTCCTTGTCAAAAAAAAACCCGAGGCAGCCGTCTGACAGAACGAGCTGAGAACCGCTGCTCTTTTCCCGCCGATATCCTAACACACGCGCGGGCCCGTCGCCTCCTCGTGCACTATAGCACGCGGCTCTTGTCATACATACAGCAGACCGTTATCTACAGCATTCACCGTTGCTCTCTGTAAAGCTAATGTCTTTCAAAACCTCTGACATATCAGCGAATTACCACTAACTCCTCTAAATATGCCCGCGCTCATGACTTATGCATGCCAACCGAAGCCTCTAATGCTCATAAATCTGAACGTTGTCAGGCGCGAGACGCGGCGTGCATGTGATATGGGCACGGCGATGGCGGCAAGGCTAATTTGTTTGCCACTGAAGGACTGTGTATGGATTCTGAAAGTTCATTCGCATGCTGACCGTCCCAAAGTTTGCTTTGAGAGTGAATATCTGTCTGCGTGATGCGACACAAGTAGAATATGAAGTTTCGAATGTTTTAATAGAGAATGCTTTTAAAAGAAACGGTATTTAACATGCAAAGCGTCAAAGACCATCAGTGGGAGGAAAAGTCAGACATAGCCTTCAGCCCCTGCTAATCAGAGAGAGAGAGAGAGATGAAGACGGAGGAACAGAAGAGAGAGAGAGACATCTGTCTTTGTTGCATCCATTTAAAAGCCAGTCTTCCTGCGTCCTGATGAACTGATAGCGCGTGTGTGTGTGTGTGTGTGTGTGTGTGTGTGTGCAGATGCAGCACTTTAAATAAACAGACAATAAATGATTACAGAGAAAGTTCAGTCTTGCAGGGTGTTTTCACACTTGGGAGAAGAATTTTTGTAAATCATTTGTAAAAGTATGCTTAAATATAATTTGCATAAAATAATTTGCAACCAGTTGGAGCTTCATGAACGAGGCCCTTGGTTTGTTTGAGTGGTTCTCAAAGTGGAATTTTGGCGTAAATGTAAACCAGATGAGCCAGGTTCACTTTATCATCATTTAATTCTAAACAGGCCACAACACTGAGGATATATGCAGTCAGGGCTTGACATTAACACCCACCAACCCTCCAGATGCAGGTGTATTTCAGCAGTGGCGTGTAATGCAGTTGCTCCTATAGCCACTTTGGCAGGTTGAATTTTATATATAGGCTAATATATACATTTTTCAATTGTAGTCTTTTTAAAATCATCTGAAATAATAAACTAAGTGCAATGTAGTGTTGTCAAAAATAGTGATTTTTTTTTGCGATACTGAAACGTCTGAAACTCTTCCAATACTATATTTCTGTAGAATAAATACACGATACCAGCTGCTCTTACTCTCTCTCTCATCTCTCCAACAGAGAGTCAGCACAAAAACCGCCTCATTTCATTTGCTCTGGATGAATATTGTTGGTGTTTCAGGGCTTGAATTTAGGTGTGGGATTGCACATATTGCGCATAATTTTACTCATTCCTGCAGATTTTTTCTCACACCCAAAGTGCGCCACATAAAGCCGTCTCTCAGTACTAAATTGAGTTTTTTTTCACTGCTCACAAAATAATGTCAAAATGCCGGTCTTGGTGAGTATTCACATAAACACAGTCAGTTATGATTTAGTGAATGTTAACAGTTGAGAAAGAAAACACTAACAGTATAATGGATCTGTGCGTCAGCTCTTAAAGTGACAGCAGCCTAATTGTGGCCAGTGAAAATACTGACTGGCTAGTAACTTTGGAAAACCACTAGCCACAGTGGCTGGTGAGCAACAAAGTTCATGTCAAGCCCTGTATGCAGCATATGCTGAACCAAACCGATCTCACGGCAATTTGTACGTATTTTACGATGTGGCTAATTTGTATGCATTCGTACAACCTCCCTCATATGAATTAGTATGTTTTTTTTCTAAATCGTACATATTTTATGACCTACCCCTAACCCCACCCCTAAACCTACCTGTCACTGGGGTTTAGACAAATTGTATGAATTTGTATGAGTGAGGTTGTACAAATTAGTATGAATTAGCGACCTCATAAAATACATATTAATTGGTCGCGAGATAGTGTTGGCTGAACCCAAAGTCAAATGTACATGATAGCATGATAATTAAAACTCTCTGAGCATATAGGTGTTCCAAAACGTATTAAAAATGGCAGTTTTGGTTTTTGATTGTCAACAACGAAGTCTCCTTGCAACCACAATGAATATATACACACCCTCATAATGTGATTATAATGAGATTTAGGCAATATTCTGATTAAACTTTAACTCATGCAAACACCTTGATAAATTGATGTGATTAAGCTGATAAATGTGGCCTCCATAATCGTAGTAAAACGTGGCTTATGGTGATTTTAATTGCAATAAACAGGCATGTAAAGGGGACCTATAATGCCCATTTTCACAAGATGGTGTCCCCAGAATGTGTCTGTGAAGTTTCAGCTCAAAATCCCCCACAGATCATTTTTATTATAGCTTGTCAAATTTGCCTCTATTTGGGTGTGAGCAAAAACACGCCGTTTTTGTGTGTGTCCCTTTAAATGCAAATGAGCTGCTGCTCCCGCCCCCTTTCCAGAAGAGGGCGGAGCTTTAACAGCTCAACAACAACAAAGCTGGAGAATCTCACGCAGCCAAAATGAGGATTGTCAGTAACGGTGTTCAGCCTTACATTGTTCAAACTGGAGTCGACACTGATGGAGAGACTCAGGAAGAAGTTACAACTTTTAGAATGAAACTGGACGTTTCTGAATGGTTAGTGGATAAATGTATGTAGTTGCTGTGGAGTTGATTCAACTCATCCACTAGCATGTGTCGTCATGTTCATCTTTTGTGTTGAATTGACCCTCGTTTTTGAAGCAGTCCGGCGTAAAATGACGGCATGACAACAACACTCTCCTACAACAACTCTTCCTCTTCTCTAAAGCAGCCCAACATGGCCCCGCCCCCTTTGTTGTGTGTTCTCGGGGGTGGGGTTTATGTAAATTTTGGGGTTTGTGATGTCACAAACCCGAGAAGAAGCTTGTTGTAGTCCCTACCAGCCATTTGTTGTAGTCCTTAAAAAGTGATTCCTGTAAAATAAAATATCTCCCTTTGCATTGAACTTTGAGTGTTGTAACTTTGCAGATGTTGTTTATGCTCAAACAGCAACATCACACACTTACTAAAGTTAAAAAAGTGAAATCATAATCAACCACCCCTTTAAAAAGGCATCTTTTCCACTCTGACCAAAGCGTGCATGTGCATTTCTGAAGAAAATGAGTTCATGTTCACAATGTTGCATGACATGAATATAATGCAGACCACTGATGGTCAAAAATATTGAAATGGGGACATTTTTAAGTTAATATTTTAGGTCAATAGGGGTTCGGCTGGCAAAAAAAGACCGGTAATCCCTGGTGTAGGAAAAACAATTTTATTTGCATAAAACTGAATGTTTATCTCTAACTGTGTGACATCATCACACCCACATCTTGATGAAAATGGAGTATATTTATGCATGCCTTCAAGGGGTTTCTGTATATATCATATTAAAATTACTACTGGAAAAAAAAAAAAAATTTTATACTATAATTATGCACTGAAATTGACCAAAACACCTGCTAGCAACCAACAATACAGTGACAACCTCTAGCAATTCAATCGCTGTCAGTAAAAGTCCCTTTAGAGGAAGGATTTTCAATCATACCTTTTATTTCTCGGCTGTGAATGAAATGAATACATTTCTACATTTCGGTTAGTCCTTATTGGAAAGTTATCAAGGTTTTAATCCCTAAACAGCGAGTTTGTTTCAGCAAATCGACAGTGAACAGAAGAGGAGGATTCTCATCACGAATAAACACTTTGCCATCAACTTTCCTTCATAAGCGCCTGCTTCTAACTGCCAGAGCGTTTTTTCCATGCTGAGGTGAAAATCACATCAACATCTGCTGAAAATCTCATTGTTTCTGTTCACACTTTCCAATAACTTTCATTGTTATTAACCCGTCTGGACAGCGAATCTAAACCAGCCCGACACATTCTCACCCCTGCGGTCTCGGCCGGCGGCTGAGCGACTCCCTCACATCTCACACCGGCGGCGAGGTGCTTTGACAGGTAATCAACTGTAATTTCATGCACTACATTATTGCAGCCAGGATGTAACAACTGTGGCCACTTCCTGTGAAGCCCGAGCGAGCCGAGGATTAGCCCACTGCCAACGGAGAGAGACAGAGAGATAGGGAAGGGCGAACAAAGGGATGTGAATTAGGAAAAAGAAACATGAGGTGAAATGGAAGGAGGAGAAGTGCTGGAGATGGTGTCAGACTAATCTCAGCCACCGATGGCACGTCCGTGGACCATTCACAGACCCCCTGACATGTGACTAAAATTACCTGTTCCAATCAGGCCAGAAATATCCAAGAGACTGGACTCTGCTGAAATGGTGAACCTGTGCCTACTCTCAAATTGCACTTTGAATACAATATACCCAACTGAGCATGGAAAAACTCACAGCATGACCATTAACACAGAAAAATGGGCACACCTAATAACTGTTTACTAGCATGCTACAGCAAATAGCACTGCAGAAGGGAAAATTATACAGTATACATATATATACATATACAGTGGGTACGGAAAGTATTCAGACCCCCTTAAATTTTTCACTCTTTGTTATATTGCAGCCATTTGCTAAAATCATTTAAGTTCATTTTTCTTCCTCATTAATGTACACACAGCACCCCATATTGACAGAAAAACACAGAATTGTTGACATTTTTCCAGATTTATTAAAAAAGAAAAACTGAAATATCACATGGTCCTAAGTATTCAGACCTTTTGCTCAGTATTTAGTAGAAGCACCCTTTTGATCTAATACAGCCATGAGTCTTTTTGGGAAAGATGCAAGTTTTTCACACCTGGATTTGGGGATCCTCTGCCATTCCTCCTTGTAGATCCTCTCCAGTTCTGTCAGGTTGGATGGTAAACGTTGGTGGACAGCCATTTTTAGGTCTCTCCAGAGATGCTCAATTGGGTTTAAGTCAGGGCTCTGGCTGGGCCATTCAAGAACAGTCACGGAGTTGTTGTGAAGCCACTCCTTCGTTATTTTAGCTGTGTGCTTAGGGTCATTGTCTTGTTGGAAGGTAAACCTTCGGCCCAGTCTGAGGTCCTGAGCACTCTGGAGAAGGTTTTCGTCCAGGATATCCCTGTACTTGGCCGCATTCATCTTTCCCTCAATTGCAACCAGTCGTCCTGTCCCTGCAGCTGAAAAACACCCCCACAGCATGATGCTGCCACCACCATGCTTCCATTTAAGGATTATGGAGGCCACTGTGCTCTTAGGAACCTTAAGTGCAGCAGAATTTTTTTTTGTAACCTTGGCCAGATCTGTGCCTTGCCACAATTCTGTCTGTGAGCTCTTCAGGCATTTCCTTTGACCTCATGATTCTCATTTGCTCTGACATGCACTGTGAGCTGTAAGGTCTTATTAAGACAGGTGTGTGGCTTTCCTAATCAAGTCCAATCAGTATAATCAAACACAGCTGGACTCAAATGAAGGTGTAGAACCATCTCAAGGATGATCAGAAGAAATGGACAGCACCTGAGTTAAATATATGAGTGTCACAGCAAAGGGTCTGAATACTTAGGACCATGTGATATTTCAGTTTTTCTTTTTTAATAAATCTGCAAAAATGTCAACAATTCTGTGTTTTTCTGTCAATATGGAGTGCTGTGTGTACATTAATGAGGAAAAAAAATGAACTTAAATGATTTTAGCAAATGGCTGCAATATAACAAAGAGTGAAAAATTTAAGGGGGTCTGAATACTTTCCGTACCCACTGTATGTATGTATGTATATATATATATATATATATATATATATTAGTGTTGTCAATCGCTTAAAAAATAACTAATTAATCACACATTTTTCTGTAATTAATCATGATTAATCACACCTAACATTACAATTTTTAATATATTTTTATAATGTAATAATTTCACATTTAATCTCTAAATTAATGTAAAAACTACAAAGACAGTCTATTTTAAATATTTGATCTATATTCTATAACATGAAGGAAATATATAGAAACTGAATAAGTTATCAAACACTTCACAGTCTTCACTGCAGAAATTATAAATTAAATATTGATTAATCCTTATCAAAGCTACAAAAATGATTCAATCAAGAGTGAGTGATTTTCTGTGTCTTTTGCTCTTTGATTAACATTAATGACTCGTATCACAGCAGCAGATTTATTAGGCTGCTGTCACTTTAAGATCTGATGCACTTTAAGATTTGAAGAGGGCATTTTGGTATACTTTTGTGTGAATGCTGTCGGCGAGGACAGAAGAGTCACAGACAGCGCTCCAGTACAGATTTAAGTTATTTCTTGTCACGCTTGAATAGTTTACTAGCACTTGAGTGTATGGTAGTCTGATCATATCATATAACGCTAGCTATAGGATGATGTAAAAAAAACAGATGCCGCGTTAATTGCGTTAAATATTTTTTACGCGTTAAACTGAAAAAAATAATTGAGTGCATTAAATTATATACAATGTCCTGGAAATCAAGCGAACGAGAGAGAAAACCTGTTTCCACCTGCTATTCAGTTGTGTTTTTAATGAATCAATCACTAATGGTAAGCCAAGACGCATTACCATTACACCTGGTATCATCACGTGTTTTAAGTGCATCTTCTGTGACCACTTGCATTCAGATTTTGTGGAGATTTTTTTTCATCACACTCAACTACATCACTTTCGGTGCACGAAAAGCTGTGTCATCTCCTGGAAATGAGTTTTTTCAGGGTGGGATGTAGAACGTGAACAAACATGAACGACACTCGGGACAGTTGATGGGCCAGAGCTGCATCCGTTTATAAAGTTTATAAATATTCAAGTGCAAGAAAACGTGAAAGTGAGCTCACTTTGTTACTCGTGCACACAGAAAGCCGCGTCTCAGACAGCACATAAATGCTCTCTTTCACGTCTTGCGCTTGAATGGACAAATTCACACAAAATTATGTCAAAAATACAGAGTATGCTTATAAACAGTCAGTTATGTCTTAAGTGAATGTAAACAGTTGAGAAAGTAAACAAATGTGTACAGTATCAGTATTAGATCCATGCATTCGCTCTTAAAGTGACAGCAGCCTAATAAACCTGCTGCTCTGCTGTCTGTTTTTAATGTTAATCAAACAACAAAAGGACAAAGAAAAAATCACTCACTGCTCTTGACTGAATAACTTTAGTGGCTATGTTATTTTACATTTGACATTGACTCATAATTTCAACCTTTTATCTCATAATTGACTGTATCTTATAATTTATGATGATTTTTTTCTTATGTTGCAGAAATTGGCTTTATAAACGTATATGGTTTATTGATGACAGATTTGTTTTCTTTTCAGGGTGAACTATCCCTTTAAGTTTAACAGTCTGTTCAGAACAGGTTGTAATGACCACACTTACATATAGTCAGTAAACAGAAAATCGGTATTCAAAGTTGATTGGTTTGACAAAGGAATTGTCTTTGTGACTGACTTGATGGATTGTAAAGGTGTTTTACTGACTCATTACAGTTTTGTGGAACGATCTAATATAATCTTTACTCATAGAGAGTATCAAAGAATTTGTAAAGCTATTCCTTTAGCCTTGATCCACCTAGTCCAGAATACATTGACTTACTCGAATGTCACTCCTGCATTGCTGAATTTATTAATTGAATGTTATAAATTACTAGATAAAAAAATGTAATAATAAGGCTGCCATGGATGCTTTTAAATCCAAATTATTCCATGACTATAATAAAATGTGTCTATAGACCTCTTTGAATTGTTGGGAAAGGCATTTTCTAAGTATGTTAAATGGCCTATTCTACCTAAGGTCAAAGAAACACATTTTAAAATTTGTCACAAAGTTTCCAATTTTCTTCATAAGCGATTTAAATTTGACAAAGTGGGGTGTGCTTCTTGTGATTTTTCTGATGAATCTCTAGAACATTTATTTTTTACCAGTTCCACTTCAAGCCTGTTTTGGAGTGATGTTAAAGACTGGCTGACCTTAAAGGTGCCATCGAATGAAAAATTGAATTTATCTTGGCATAGTTGAATAACAAGAGTTCAGTACATGGAAAAGACATACATTGAGTTTCAAACCCCATTGCTTCCTCTTTCTCTTGTAAATCTCATTTGTTTAAAAGACTTCCGGACTTCCGGATCTCAACATAACACCGACTGTTACGTAACAGTCGGGGTGTACGCCCCCAATATTTGCATATATGCCAGCCCATGTTCGAGCATTAGACAAGGAAAGGCAGTATTAACATCTGGATCTGTGCACAGACAAGGTAAGCAAGCAAGAACAATAGCGAAAAATGGCAGATGGAGCAATAATAACTGACATGATCTATGATATCATGATATTTTTAGTGATATTTGTAAATTGTCTATCTACTGTAAATGTTTCGTTAGCATGTTGCTAATGTTCTGTTAAATGTGGTTAAAGTTACCATTGTTTCTTACTGTATTCACGGAGACAAGAGCCGTCGCTATTTTCATTTTTAAACACTTGCAGTCTGTATAATTCATAAACACAACTTCATTCTTTATAAATCTCTCCAACAGTGTAGCATTAGCCGTTAGCCACAGAGCATAGCCTCGAATTCATAGAGAATCAAATGTAAACATC